>NC_060172.1:4334394-4337393 GCF_021292245.1 Micropterus dolomieu | reverse complement strand
TGGCTGTAAGTTTTAAGTGAAAGAGTGCTGCCTTTACGTGGCGACGGTGAAGTAGCATATTTACTGGACGTGTTTTTGTGTGTGAATAATTGAAGAATCAGATTCATAGAACTGGATTAGAGGTGAGGATTGAGATTTGTGCTTGCATAATGTGATTTACAGTAATCCGGGGAATGTATTGATATTGTGGTCCAGGAAAGCATTGTTTCAGTCATGTGGTGTAAGGTTAAAGGTTAAATCCTGTACGATGGAGGAAATGTAACGTTACAGGTGTTGATCAGTGTAAATCCCGTAGAGACAGACCATATGGGATTTTTGGGGCAGATAAACAGGGTTAGAGAGAGACCAGAGGAGCTGCATAGAGATGAGAGCTGCTGTTCTGTCTATAAGAGGTCCAGAAACACAGAACAGTCACAGATGAAGCAGCTGCTGTTGGTTAAAAGAAACAAACCACAGTGACTCTTTTCACACCCAGCAGTCCACTCCTCCCTCCTGCCTGTTGAACAAAAGGAGTTCCTTCTGCTTTTCCTACTGTATTCTGTCTGTGTTCTGACCCCACAGCTCCTCTTCATACCTGCACAGTCAGATCAACGACCATCACGGCAACGACAGGAAGTGATGTCACAGACACCGAACCCACGCAGGTCACACGGGCTCCGGAGGTCAGTTATCTTATCACAAGTTTCACTTTAGTTCCAGAATGAATCAAATAACTCTGTAAGGTTTTTCACTCGTCGGCCCAGAAGGCTCAAACAAAGAAACCCACGTCATCACTTTGAGAACTCGTTCAGAACAAACAGGAAACAGAACAGAGTCAAAACTGGTTCATTCAATTAAGTTTTAATGTTCTTAAATTTTCTGTACAGGTTTGGTAAGATGGTGTAATGGAAAATATATTTTTCGTGATAAGCTCTTTGTGGTTTTGGTTTTGGTTCCTTCACACTTAAGGGTCTGACTGTGCTCAGAATAGGGGGCTGGAGGTGCAGGGCTTCAGAGAAAACATGAACCTGCGGTTTAGACCTGCAGGATGATGTTTCTAGCAACGAACCAGTGAACATCGTTGGACTTTTATGTGACAGCCAAGGTTATTATAGCGTGTAATTTTTCATTAGTTTTAATTTTGCTTTTTTTTTTGCTGAATTTCAGTTCAGTTTGAATTAGTTTTGAAAGCTGCAGGTTTGCTGTTGGTTTAGTTTTTACTAGTGTCGGTGTTAGTTCTAGTCTTTTTCGCTGCATGGTGCCGGGCGGGGGGCGTGGACTAAAACTGGCACAGCTAAGAAACTGGAAGATAGTGTTGGCCCCCCCTCGGAGCCACAGACAACAGGTCCCCAATGCCCTGAAGGCAAGTACGACTGGAAAACAGTTAAAATCTAAAAACCTTTTGAATCAAAAATACAGGAACTCGGATTAAAACTATGTGAAGCTCAAAGAGACAGGGCGTCACTTTGTGTTGAAAAGGGGCGGAGACATAAGGGCTCAGATCAGGGCCCTGATGATGAACTTGGGTCACGAAAACGTTATTTAACTTTATTTATTAACTTTAATTTAGTCAAACATGAAATGATGAAATATAACAGAGGTCCAGACGCCGCTCTGACCCGCTCTCCTCCAACAGAGGTCCAGACGCCGCTCTGACCCACTCTCCTCCTCACAGAGGTCCAGACGCCGCTCTGCCCCGCTCTCCTCCTAACAGAGGTCCATACGCCGCTCTGCCCCGCTCTCCTCCTAACAAAGGTCCATACGCCGCTCTGCCCCGCTCTCCTCCTAACAGAGGTCCATACGCCGCTCTGACCCGCTCTCCTCCTAACAGAGGTCCAGACACCGCTATGACCCGCTCTCCTCCTCACAGAGGTCCAGACGCCGCTCTGCCCCGCTCTCCTCCTAACAGAGGTCCATACGCCGCTCTGCCCCGCTCTCCTCCTAACAGAGGTCCAGACGCCGCTCTGCCCCGCTCTCCTCCTAACAGAGGTCCAGACGCCGCTCTGACCCGGCTCTCCTCCTAACAGAGGTCCAGACGCCGCTCTGACCCGGCTCTCCTCCTAACAGAGGTCCATACGCCGCTCTGACCCGCTCTCCTCCTAACAGAGGTCCAGACGCCGCTCTGACCCGCTCTCCTCCTAACAGAGGTCCAGACGCCGCTCTGACCCGGCTCTCCTCCTAACAGAGGTCCATACGCTGCTCTGACCCGCTCTCCTCCTAACAGAAGTTCAGACGCCGCTCTGACCCGCTCTCCTCCTAACAGATGTACATACGCTGCTCTGACCCGTTCTCCTCCTAACAGAGGTCCATACGCCGCTCTGACCCGGCTCTCCTCCTAACAGACGTCCATACGCCACTCTGACCCGCTCTCCTCCTAACAGAGGTCCAGACGCCGCTCTGACCCGCTCTCCTCCTAAAAGAGGTCCAGACGCCGCTATGACCAGGCTCTCCTCCTAACAGAGGTCCAGACACCGCACTGACCCGCTCTCCTCCTAACAGAGGTCCAGACACCGCACTGACCCGTCTCTCCTCCTAACAGAGGTCCAGACGTCGCACTGACCTGACTCTCCTCCAACAGAGGTCCAGACGCCGCTCTGACCCATTCTCCTCCAACAGAGGTCCAGACGCCGCTCTGACCCGACTCTCCTCCAACAGAGGTCCAGACGCCGCTCTGATCCGGCTCTCCTCCTAACAGAGGTCCAGACGCCGCACTGACCCGGCTCTCCTCCTAACACAGGTCCAGACGCCGCTCTGACCCGGCTCTCCTCCTAACAGAGGTCCAGACGCCGCACTGACCCGGCTCTCCTCCTAACAGAGGTCCATACGCCGCTCTGACCCGCTCTCCTCCTAACAGAGGTCCAGATGCCGCTCTGACCCGGCTCTCCTCCTAACAGAGGTCCAGACGCCGCTCTGACCAGGCTTTCCTCCTCACAGAGGTCCAGACACCGCTATGACCCGCTCTCCTCCTCACAGAGGTCCATACGCCACTCTGACCCGGCTCTCCTCCTAACAGAGGTCCA
>NC_060172.1:4331935-4334294 GCF_021292245.1 Micropterus dolomieu | reverse complement strand
TGTGATTTATTTCTTTCTCCCCTTTTTACATTTCTGTTTGCTTTCTGCCTCATTATGCCGATGATGGGGGCGGTGCCTCAAGGGCCCAACTTCTCACCAATTGGTTGACCAGTCAGACTGGATCCTGTGTGAAATGAAGCCCTTAGTAGGTGCGTTCGAGATGACTGCAGCTGACTTTTGCCCACTTGATAGTCAAACGTGAGCTGCGGACCTGCAGAGGCGGGGAATAAAAACCCCTCCGGTAGACAGTGTGAGCTTAGAACAAACGATCGGTCAAAAGGTAAATGTAAATGCTTTGTATTTGAATGTGGTCTGTCAGGGACCAAGCAGTAAAGGCAGGGACACAAGGTTTCATAAAGTTTAGGCTTTATTTAGCCAACAAAATCAATATTACACAAAAAGGTATCAACAAAATTACTCAAAACGGGTCTTAACTAATCTGAGGTCAAAATAACAATATTACAACATAGTAGTTTGAACATAACAAACCTGACCTACTGAGTGACATAAATGGAGGGGTATGTACACACAGGCTAGCCAACACCAAACACAAATGGGGAAAAACTGAACTTACTACAATTAAAAAGACCCAAATAAACCCAACAAACAACCATAAGAAAACCCAATATTAATCTAACAAACTAAATATCCGCATGCTGCTGTGTTTAGGCTCAGCATGTGGAGAAACAAAGGACAGGTATAAATTACTAAACAATTCTACTCAAATGATAACCAAAATGCGTGCACGCAGATTGGAAATTTTAGCATCATTTGTGAAAAGAATAAAGAAATCTAAAGAAAATGTGTTTGTGGTAGAAAAACAAAACCATTACCACCACTCTTGGTGTTGGCGGGTGATGGGAGCGTCACATGGTCTTTATATAGCCTCTCAGATGTGCTGACACATGCTTGCAACCATGAGCGAGCTCACTGAAAAAAGGTTCAGTGGTTTGAGTTGCTTCCTGCGTGGTTAACGCCGAATAGAAGTATTTATCTGTATTTATGTGATCTGTGCCAAGTTGAAAGGAGCTAGTTAGCATGCAGAGACTGTGTGTCTGTGTGAAGCCTAACATCACTAACCAATGAGAGCTGTGGTTACATAACCTCACGTTAACAATGATCACAACAATAAAAACCACATCCATGTATGTTTACAAAAGTAAACAGTCCTGTGCTGAGCCAGGTCCCAGTACGTTACCATCTTTGTTGGACAGAACCAGGCGTGAAGAACTGTTGAGCTGCAGTCTTTGCTTTGATACAGATGAGAGGGTCCAACCTCTCAGTCTGTCCTCCTCAGGCTCTGAAGTGAGACCTTGTGTCCTGTTTGAAATCCGGTCTAAGCTCGCAGCGCTGAGAGGCCGCTGCGCCGTCGAGACCGGCCGGTGTCCTCCAGAGGACCAAGCCAAAGAGGGAAGAGAGAGAACACAGACCTCGTGCTGCTGGTTTATCAATCCGGTGTCTGAGGTCACAGGTCATTGACCAATCGAAGCTGCCGCTGGGTCTGGAGGCTGACTTCACAAGACTTTAAGACTTTCTGGGGGTTAAAAGTTAAGATCACATATGAACAACCTGACCTCTGTGAGGTCCCGGTGATCCCAACAGCTGACTCAGGGGTCTCAGCTCCCGCCAAAGAGACTGAAGGGCCAGTTTCTGTACAGCGAGGAGGGGAAATAGAGATGTGAAAACACGAGAGCCGTTACACGTGTTACTCAGGCTGGAATAAAGATTTTACCTACAGCCTGACTCGCTGACACCATCGTCCATCTGCACTGTGAAGGACTAAAACAGAGAGCTGAAACACTTCAGTCCAAAGGTAACTGCTTCATTGTGGTGTCAGAGTGTCTCTCCTGCACCAGCTCAAACCTCAGGCTGCTGTGTCTCTTCAGTGGGTGTTTCTTTCTGCAGGCTTTTGTTTGTGGTCAAATACAAACGGAACTCTAAAGCTGAAACCTGAAAACATTTCTCACTTACTCGTGAAAGCTTCTCTTCAGCGTGGATTCGTGCCGCCAACTCTCGCTGTGTTTCAGCTGCTTCAGTCTTTCAAGGTGTTCAATGTGGATCATGAAGACTGAGAGCAGGTTGGACTTGATGCTGCTGCTCGTTCTCCTCACAGGTACAATAGGATCTGATGGTCAATGGTATCAAATGCAGCACTAGGATCTAATAAAACCAGTACAGAGACAAGTCCTTTGTCTGATGCAATAAGGAGGTCATTAGTAATTTTCACCAGTGCTGTCTCTGTGCTATGATGAGCTCTAAATCCTGACTGAAAATCCTCAAATAAACTATTGCTCTGTAGAAAGTCACACAGCTGTTTAGCAACTGCTTTCTCCAGAACCTTAGAGAGAAATGGAAGGTT
>NC_060172.1:4323916-4331915 GCF_021292245.1 Micropterus dolomieu | reverse complement strand
TTACTCAGGCTGGAATAAAGATTTTACCTACAGCCTGACTCGCTGACACCATCGTCCATCTGCACTGTGAAGGACTAAAACAGAGAGCTGAAACACTTGAAGTCAGTCCAAAGGTAACTGCTTCATTGTGGTGTCAGAGTGTCTCTCCTGCACCAGCTCAAACCTCAGGCTGCTGTGTCTCTTCAGTGGGTGTTTCTTTCTGCAGGCTTTTGTTTGTGGTCAAATACAAACGGAACTCTAAAGCTGAAACCTGAAAAACATTTCTCACTTACTCGTGAAAGCTTCTCTTCAGCGTGGATTCGTGCCGCCAACTCTCGCTGTGTTTCAGCTGCTTCAGTCTTTCAAGGTGTTCGATGTGGATCATGAAGACTGAGAGCAGGTTGGACTTGATGCTGCTGCTCGTTCTCCTCACAGGTACAGGTACTTTAACTTTATTTAAACTCAACGTTAAAGACATGGGTACATTATTAGATGAAGAGTAACAGCAGGTAAATCTGCTTCTGCTGTTACTGATAAATCTACAGGCTCTCTGGAGTTTGTATGCAGAATATCTTCTTTCAGCTTCTATCCACCCTGGAAGTAAAACATTTAAATAAAGAGCTTTAACTTTAACTCACGCACTACTCACTGTAAAGTGAGCTCGCCAGTTTGTTGTGCTGTCTGTATAGTGAGAATTTTTATATCTTAGCCCAGAATGCATTTTGAAAAGTAGTGTACAACCAATGGTCACTAACCAAGTCCCATCATGCATTGGGCTGATAGAGAAAACAGTCCACCAACCGACTGTCTGACAGCAATGACCGAATCAAAGTCGCTGAGATAAAGATCGGAGTCGTGTCCGAAGGTGTTTTTGTTCTGCGGGTGAGCTCGCTGTACGCTCCTCTACATACAGCTCGCCTGAGGAGTGAATCAGTGGTGATTTCAGACGCAGCCTCTGTCTTTCTTTCTGCCTCCACAGTCGGTGAAAGTGACGGCAGCTCAGTTGTTGGTCAAACAGGTCAGAGCGTCACTCTGTCCTGTAAATATGACATCAGCAAACATGGAGCGCAGCCAGTCTGCTGGGGTCGAGGTGAATTACCGGCCCGAGGCTGCGGCGACCAGCTCGTCTCCACAGACGGACATAAAGTGAGAACCAGAGCTTCCAGCAGGTATCAGTTACTGGGACGACTGGAGGCAGGTGATGTTTCTCTGACCATACTGGACCTCACAGAGACGGATGCTGGACGGTACGGGTGCAGGGTGAGGGTACAGGGACCGTTCAATGATAACAAACATCACTTGGATCTGATCGTCGAGAGAGGTGAGACGCTGTTTAAAGGATGTCATTTTTTAATGTTTGTGGGGTTTGAAAAAGGACACGTGACAGGCGGCATGTTGAAGCTTCAGAGATCTGATTTAATCTGAGCTGTCTGTGTTCTGATCCCACAGCTCCTCTTCATACCAGCACAGTCAGATCAACGACAGGAAGTGATGTCACAGACAATGAACCTACGGAGGTCACACGGGCTCCGGAGGTCAGTTTTCTCATCACAAGTTTCATTTTAGTTCCAGAATGAATCAAATAACTCTTTAAGATTTTTCACTCGTCAGCACTGAAGGCTCAAACCAAGAAACCCTCGTCACCACTTAGAGAACTCGTTCAGAACAAACAGGAAACTGGAAAAGTTAAAACTGGTTTGTCCAATAAATTTTTAACATATTTATTCTGAACCCATATTTGATTTAGAAACATGGTGGAATGGAAAACAAGCCTAATTTAAACTGATTAAGGTGCCAGACAAGTGTTGGAACGCTTTGTCTGGTTGTGGTTCCTGTGTCCTTACCTCAGGGAAGTGCAGGGAGGCCAGGGCTGCTGGGCGACTGCTGGGCGACTGCTGGGCGGCTGCTGGGCGGCTGCTGGGCGACTGCTGGGCGACTGCTGGGCGGCTGCTGGGCGGCTGCTGGGCGACTGCTGGGCGACTGCTGGGCGACTGCTGGGCGGCTGCTGGGCGGCTGCTGGGCGACTGCTGGGCGACTGCTGGGCGACTGCTGGGCGGCTGCTGGGCGACTGCTGGGCGACTGCTGGGCGGCTGCTGGGCGACTGCTGGGCGACTGCTGGGCGACTGCTGGGCGACTGCTGGGCGGCTGCAGGGCGGCTGCTGGGCGACTGCTGGGCGGCTGCTGGGCGGCTGCTGGGCGACTGCTGGGCGGCTGCTGGGCGGCTGCTGGGCGGCTGCTGGGCTGCACCTTTAACCTTTTAACAGCACCTTTCTTGTCTTTTTGACCACACACAGTGCTTTACTCTACATCCCATCCACACAATGATGGAACAGCCACTGGGAGCAATGTTGGGTTCAGTGTCCTGCCCAAGGACACTTCGACATGCAGACCACCGACCTTCCAGTTAGTGGACGACTGGTCTGCAGCTACACAGCCCCGTACACAACAGACTGTGATGCTCTGTGTGTTCTGACCCCTTTCTATCAGAACCAGAATCAGCTTCTTCAGCAGTCTTACCTCCAGCAGCTCGTCTGTTGGATCGGATCACACGGCCGACCTTCGATCCCCACGTGCATCAGTGAACCTTGGCCGTCCATGACCCTGTCGGGGGTTCACCTCTTCTCCTTCCTTGGACCACTTCTGATAGACCGGTTTAGAGATGTTCTGACCCAGCCATCTAGATATCACAGCTGCTCAGATCCTCACGCTGCCCATTTTTCCTGCTTCTAACATCAGCTCTGAGGACACCTGCTGCCTGATAGGTCCCACCCACTGGCAGGTGCTATGGTGACCAGCTAATCAGAGTTACTCTCTTCACCTGTCAGCGGGCATGATGTTGTGGCTGATCGGTGTAAACCGGTCCTCTTCCAGTAGGGCTCTGCCAGACTGTCTTCTGCATCAGACTAATCCTTCCATCGTTCTCATTCCCTTCTTGATCCTACCTGCCTGACTTCTCTTCATCTGCCCCTCACCTGGATACATCTGCCTGGTTTCATCTTCTCTGGTTTCTCTGGAGTGTCAGAGCTCAGTGAATCCAGGTATTTTCACTAAAGCCTCGTTCACACCACATGATTATGAGCCCCATTTGCCGCTCGGCGACCGTCAGGCTGTGATCGGGGGGTAAATCAGCGGTCGATCGGCGGTCGTCAGTCGTTATGTGTGAACTACACAACGACGCATCAAAACGGCTCCTCGACACATTTCTGACCCATCGCCAACGTCTGATAGATATCCGGCACGCCAAATATCTGGCGGAGTCGGCCAGCTCCACATCCACATCCAGCCAATGAGAGCAGGCAGCTACTTTTCTCTGCAAAACCTACAGTCTTTTAACTCCCCTCCAGCTCTCTGTAGCTCGGACGATCCCTGCTGATCCATCCTTTCACCCAGATTCTTTGTCTTTATAATAACAAACAGCTGTTTCCTGTGCAGGTTCGCGTCATTTCCCGTTTCACATTTTACGTGTGTTTTCTTGACCAAACCTGGTTTGCAGACCAGCGTCGGGTGACACAGCCGCTGTCAGCTCGTGTAGTGTATGACCCCCTGTCACCGATCAGTCACGTAGTGTGAACGCCACAACGACTTCAACACTTCCGTCACAACACGGCAAGTTGAGTCGTGTGAACAGCACGGCCATCGGCCGACGCTGGAAGTCGTGTAGTCTGCAGGAGGCAAAAGCTGGATCCAAACGTTGAAACTCAAAATTAACCATCTATGAATGAAGTGAAGGAGACACAAACATTATCTGTAACTATAGGATTATTATTTGGGTTATATTGACTGATATTGATTATATTGATGATCTGAACATGAAACCTTTCAGCTGTCTTGATGTTTAGTGTGTGTGAAAATGTGTGTGTGTTGACAGATGTGGAGCACACCTGTCCAGCAGGTAAACAGTCTGCAGAGCCTCGTTGGAAACACAGTGAGAGTCTCCTTCATCGTCTTTATACCTGCAGTGCTGCTGATCACCTGTTACAGTCAGTACACACACACACACACACGTTTGTCTTACTATCTTTGAGGGGACATCTCATTGACATGATGAATCCTCTAACCCTGAACCGTCACAACGACCTGCCTGCCAAACCGGAACCTGATTCTAACCTGAACCCTTTTCCTCAATAACAATATAACAATTGTTCAATAAACTGTCAATAAATCTTTGATTAAATTCATTAGAATCACAAACAAATTAGCACTTATTTTTTCTATTAAGACGTTGTGTTGAGGAAAAGGGACAGAAAAAAGTTACTAATCATATTTTTTTTTTTAAAGATTTGATCATAATTGTTTTAAATGTTCTACCTCAGATATGTTAAGTGATTTACAGTTTGGCTTCAAGTGTTTGTCACGTTCTGACATTAAAGAATAGTTTAACCACACAGTTAACCATCTGGTTTATTCAATTTTCACCAACGGGAAAACTTGAAATAATGAATGACTTGACATTTATCCTGAAAATTATTGATATCAAATTATATGAAATCTTTTTATTTTGATAACATTTCGGCCATATCACACAGCCCTATCCTAAAACCAAGTCGTAACACTCAAACAGCTCTTTAAACATGTGGGGTCCAGCATGTTGGACCCCACAAAGCTTTTGGACCCCACAAATATAGTAAATCACGGCTTTAGGACCCCACAAGCATATTAAGACAAAAACACACACATACACGTCTGGGGCGGCTGATTTTACAGTTTTTTTATGACTGCTTTCACAAACTCTTCACACATTACATAATTTCTGAAAACAATGACTCAACGAGCAAAACCACAAACCACACCTGGAAAACCAGAAGCTGTTTCAGGTCACCTGTTTAGGGATGACAACAAGGACACGGAGGAAGAGTTTGAAGAGGAGGAACTAAGGAGACATAGTTTTGAAACCACGAGCAAGCAGTTCTAAAAGACAAACATCAGCTGTTCTGTTCAGACATGATGGAGCTTTAGATTCTGTCGCCCTCAAGAGGCCAAATGAGGTCATTACAGCACAAATATCAGGACAGTATTTCTGTCACTTTTACTTTTTATTAACAGCACAGCTTTAAAGAAAAAGAAGGACAGTTATTTAAAGACACTTATTAATGTATTTATTTATACGTCTGCAGGAGTTTGGAGGAGGAAACAGGAGGCTGAACCAATCAGAGGAGGAGGACACAGAGAGTTTATTGTTGTTAAAGCTTTGTCTTTTTTCATAAATGTTTGATGTAATTAAATTAAAGCTGTTCTCAGTAAATAAAATAGTTAGTTTTTTCTAAAAGTAAAAATGCAGGGTTTTTTTCTCAAAATCAATGTGGTGATAAAATTTATTTCAAAATCATCAGAAAGAAAAATTTCATTCATTTATCATCTTCTGAAAGTGGACACCACTATCTGACGGAGATTAACAGACTCACTAAATTATAAAAACACAAACGTTTTTTACAATTTAAATAAAGAGAAGTTTCATAAAATATATTAATAGTTGGGGATCAACACAGTTGATGGATGAGTAGATTTACTGATCACTTATGTTTGAAGCAGATGCATCAATGGCCTCAGCTTTGGAACTGATTCAAAAAACAAAAGCACTCAGACACATGACACACATCCAAAATAGAAATTGACATGATGAAGCTACATGTAATAAATAAGTTAAACATTCTTTAGATAAACATGTTTTTTTTTATCGGCTCAAAGATAACATTGTGATGTGACTTCAGTGGGAAAGTCCAGTTTTCATGTTTATCTACTACAACAAACGGCTCGCTTACTGTTACCAGTAGGTGGCTTGACGTTGAGTGAATATTGGCATTTGGATGTGTTCAGGGTGGGACATGTAAAATTTGCTGCAGATCTGAGGATGTGCACTAAAGTTATAACACCTTCCAGTGTCATAGTGAATCATCGATATTTGACACCATGGACACGCCCTTCAACCAAAACTCACACATAGCACAACTTTTTGTGATCGATGCCTTGAGACTGCACAGCAAAAATATGAAGTCGATCGGATTTATTCTGTAGGAGGAGTTTGTTAAAATATGGAGACTGAAAATGGCACAAAAAGGCTTAAATTGCCTTTCAAATTAAAGTGGCTGACATCCTGTTGGGTGCTGCTCCAAAAGGCTTTTTTGTGCATCTTGGGATGATCCATGTGTAACAAAAGGTTTGTTGATCCAGTGTTAAGGTTTGCCTTATGGACCCAGGAGTGGACACAAGACAGGTGAACAGTATCGTGGCAGCACTGGTGAGGGCTCTGTGGGCGTATTCAACCCAAGCGAGGTTTCCACTCCAAGCGCTTGGGTTCTGGGCTGCGACGCACCACAGGGCTGCATCCAGGTCCTGAATAAAGCCCAACATGTCCGCCGTGAGTTTAGTGTCTTAGCTGATTGAATGTAGCCCAAATTTATGTGGTCAGTCAGGACTATGTTGTTTTAAATTTGATGTGCAACTATGAGGAGACCCATCATATATCATCCCATATGAACACATGTAAACGGGTGACACAATTATCATTTCTGAGCTGCACGTTATAAACACTGTTGCCTGTTGGCGTTTATCAAATGTAATAAGTAGTATCACTCTAACATTGTTCAGACACATCAAAACAGTTATATATACATGTATATATATATCGCTCCTGGATAGCTCAGTGGTTAAAGTAACTGACTTTGCCAGTGGACCCTTAGGCAAGGTCCTTAATGCTACTTGCCTACCTCAGGCATGAGTGAAACCGCAAATGCAAGAGCCATACCGGCTCAGACGTCGCCCGGGTCAACAAGGTCCACGTCAGGTGCTAAAGAACCAGGGCAACCTGATGACAAATGGACTACTGGAACAAGACATTCATGGACTAGAGCAGAAAATATGACTGTGTGATGAGACTGTGGGATATATGGATGCTTCGAAACCCATCAACACTGACAAAGAAACAACTCCTAGTTCACTGTTCTAACAACCGCAAACAGCAACTCCTATCACGGCATGTACCACTGACAAATAGAAGAAGTGGCTGATATCAATAAATCCTAGCAGTGGCTGTACAAGGCTGGACTGAAGGACAGCACAGAAGCACTAATCATGGCGGCACAAGAACAGGCACTCAGTACAAGATCAATAGAGGCTGGGGTCTACCACACCAGGCAATCCCAAGCGACAGCAACATCAAGAAGAAGGACCACGAGAAGCTTGAGAAATACCAAGGGCTGAAAGAGGAGCTAGAAAAGATGTGGAAAGTAAGAGCAACAGTGGTGCCAGTGGTGATCGGAGCACCGGGGGCCGTGACCCCCAAACTGGGAGAGTGGCTCCAGCAGATTCCAGGTAAAACATCAGAGGTCTCTGTCCAGAAAAGTGCAGTCCTAGGAACAGCTAAGATACTGTGCAGAACCCTCAAACTCCCAGGCCTCTGGTAGAGGCGAGCTTGACGATGACACATACCACCAAGCAAGGGCTGAGAGGGGATTTATATATATATATATATTGGAGACTACATATATATTCAAATATTAAATCTTTACATATTTGTAGGAGAATATTTATTGTAAATAAAACTGTAGATTACTTTTTAGATTACTTATAGATTACTTACCTTTTTACCACAGATAAAAGATAGATGGGAGAAGGTGAAGTGGAGAAGTGAAACTCTAACAGCAAGCAGCTAATGCCAAGTACTGCCAACAGGAAGTGGTGTGCTTATCACACCCTAAAACCATTTGGCCCTCGTGTGTTGGCCCCGTACACTGTAGAGAAAGAAGCTCTGGAGCGGAAGTATAATAATATATGGATGAGCTCAATGTTATCATTTAGGCTCAGTTAGTCATAGCCTTAAAATATGAGTTAATTCATCACAATTAGGATATTCTAATGAGATTTCTATTAATGATAGAAACCACATCTGTAATAATTTTGACTTAGGATCTAGGTTTTCTTGCAGCGTCTGTAGAACAGTTGTTAGGGTGGTTGCTAAGGCATTACTAGATGGTGGTTAAGGTGTTCTGGATGGTTTCAGTGGTCTGCAAGAGTCTGAATTAAC
>NC_060172.1:4309153-4323816 GCF_021292245.1 Micropterus dolomieu | reverse complement strand
AGACTCTAGGAACCACAAGTAACCCTGCATTCTGGGAGCGCAGTGCTCTGGTGGGGTAGTAAGGTACTATGAGCTCTTTAAGATAAGATGGTGCCTGACCATTAAGAGCTTTGTAGGTAAGAAGAATGATTTTAAATTCTATTCTGGATTTTACTGGAAGCCAATGCAAAGAAGCTAAAACAGGAGAAATGTGATCTCTTTTCCTGGTTCCTGTCAGAACACGTGCTGCAGCATTCTGGATCAGCTGAAGAGTCTTAATGGACTTTTTCGAGCAGCCTGATAATAAGGAATTGCAGTAATCCAGCCTAGAAGTAACAAATGCATGGACTAGTTTTTCTGTATCATTTTTAGACAGGATGTTCCTGATTTTCGCAATATTACGTAGGTGAAAAAAGGCGGTCCTTGAAATTTGCTTAATGTGAGACTTAAACGACATGTCCTGATTAACGTGACACCTTTCAGCTGTTTTAATGTTTAATGTGTTGACAGATGTGGATCACAGCTGTCCAGCAGCAGCAGCAGGTAAACAGTCTGCAGAGCCTCTTTGGAAACACAGTGAGAGTCTCCTTTATCGTCTTTATACCTGCAGTGCTGCTGATCACCTGTTACAGTCAGTACACACACACACACACACACACACACACACACACACACACACGTTTGTCATACTATCTTCATGGGGACATCTCATTGATATAATGAATTCCCTTATCCAGGGGTTTTCAAAGAGTGAGGCGGGCCTCCCTAGGGGGGCTCCAAACTGTTTCAGGGGAGGCTTATTGCATTAGTAATCATAAGAAGATCACATAGAACAGCCTACATGTGTGAGAGTTCAGAGATACAGTAGTTTTTGGGAACAGTTTCCCCCCATCAGTCAGAAACTAATCAGTTCCTCAGGACAGAGTTTTTTTAAACTATTCAGTGCAGTCAGACGTTATGTCAAACAGCATTATTAGGCTATTTTGGCTCAAATGTTGAGAGTCTATGAGATCAGATAATGTACTGATCCCAGGGGCATCCAGGAATTGAGTGAAACTGACCAAGTAAACTGAAGATGTGGTGGGGGGGCGCCGTTCGCCAAGCTTTGTCTGAGGGGAGGCCCACAGGCTCAGACTTTGAAAACCCCTGCCCTAAACCTTAACCATCACAACTACCTGCCTAACCTCAACCTGATTCTAACATGAACCCTAAAACCAGGTCTTCACCCTCAAACAGCTCTTTAAACGTGTGGGGTCCAAAATTTTGCAGCAAATCCTGGTTTTTAGACCCCACGAACATATTAAACCAAAAACATGTCTGGGGCGGCTGATCTGACAGCTTTTTGCGACTGCTTACACAAACTCTTCACACATCACATCATTTCTGAAACCTCTCACTCAACGAGCAGAACTACAAACCAAACCTGCGAAAGCAGAAGCTGTTTCAGGTCACCTGTTCAGAGCGATGGAGGCAGAGGGGTGACAACGAGGAGGAAGAGTTGGAGGGGAGGAACTAAGGAGACATAGATTTGAAACTGTGGTCAAGCAGTTGTAGAAGACAAACATCAGCTGTTCTGTTCAGACATGATGGAGCTTTAGATTCTGTCGCCCTCAAGAGGCCAAGTGAGATCATGACAACACAAATAATTACACAAATACAAATAACTGCACAGCTTTAAAGAAACAGAAGGACAGTTATTTACACAAGTATCACTTATTGATTTATTCATTTAAATGTCTGCAGGAGTTTGGAGGAGGAACCAGACTGACAGGAGGCTGAACCAATCAGAGGAGGAGGACACAGAGAGTCTTTATTGGTGTTAAAGCTTTTTATTTTAAATTAAAGTTGTTCTCAGTAAGTGAAAATAAAACTATCCAATGTTTTTTCTCAGTATCAATGTGGTGATGACATGAATTAGAGTGGGAGTGAGCAGCGTGCTCTGGTCCAAGGCACGCCTTGCAGTGGGGATGGAGGTAATACAGCCCGTGTGGCGGACGGCGCACATCCATACAGATGTAGCGGCGTCTCGCCCCGTTCTGGCCGGTTTGCTGGAAGACATTATTCTTCTTGTTTCCCGGCTGGAATCTTCTGCTCCTTAGAAAGCTCAGTGCTGAAGAATAATGGGAGCCGAAAGCCAGGTCTCACCATTGTGTATATACTGTATACAAGGTGCAGATGTTAGAGGCCCACACTGCGGGTGGGCGTAAACCAGCTTTTTTCAGTGCTGCGCATGCACGAACAGAGGTAAACCAAATAGCGAAGCCTACACGAAGTAGAACAAACAAATGGTTAACAGGACTTTTATCTAGATCTGGTTGAGTCCTTAGGGCCTCCTTCACGATGGACTCTATCTCCCAGGAAATGCCATCATGCACGTGGGAGGGAGGATAGTGTCCAAGCTGGGGGTGAAAATTTACTTTTTGGCTCACCTGCCAAAGGGACTGATAGATGGAAAAATCCACCAGCCAAACACATTTTTTACCGGCCAAAATAATAACTTGCCTTTTTATGTCCAGTAAACATTTTTTTCAGTACTTTTAATTGAGATAATAAGATATTCTGTTGAATACAAACTTAAAGAAGACACGAGATTGAAATTTGAAACAAAATTAATTTATTGCTATTAAATGCACTTAAGACATAACAGTAAATTGTTCTGTAAATTTACAAGATGCTTATTAGTCATTCAACTTAAACCTCCTCATTAATGAATATTTTTTTATGTTCTGCTTCAGCCACTATATTCATTAAACTTCCATATAAAGTGCATCACTACTACTGGCCTAATATTACTGTAGGTTGTTTTCATTTATTAAATCTTTGTGCAAGAAAAAACTGTCTACATCGGTCTGTAATTCCAGCACAAACATAACTGCACGTTGCAGTTGTTACTCGCACATCGTAAATCATTTTTCTGGTTCGCACGTATCTATTTTAGGGGCAAATGCATGTGAAATACTCTGTTTAGCAACGCATCATCCGTCCTGAACCCGTCGCGCTGCTTTTCTTCTTATTATTTTATTTGCAGCTGCTGTTGACTTCCCTTCACTGTTACAGAGCTGTTCTACATGCTGCTACTTTAGTACTTTAGTAGACTTTGCCAGGGAGGCTGAGATGCCCCTGTAATTGGCACATACTCTCTGGTCCCCCTTTTTGAACAGGGGAACCACCACCCCAGTCTGCCACTCTTTGGGCACTGTACCCGACTTCCACGCAATGTTAAAGAGACGTGTCATCCAAGACAGCCCGTCCACACCCAAAGCTTTTAGCATTTCTGGGCGGATCTTATCAATCCCTGGGGCTTTGTGGAGGTGTTTGACTACCTCAGTGACTTCCTCCAGGGAAATTGATGAGAATCCCCCATCAGCCTCCAGCTCTGCCTCTACTAAAGAGGGCGTATCAGTCGGATTTAGGAGTTCCTCAAAGTGTTCCTTCCACCGCCCAATTACCTCCCCAGTTGAGGTCAACAGGGTCCCATCCTTACTGTACACAGCTTGGACGGTTCCCCGCTTCCCCCTCCTGAGATGGCGGACAGTTCTCCAGAAGCACTTTGGTGCCGACCAAAAGTCCTTCTCCATGTCTTCTCCGAACTTCTCCCACACCCGCTGCTTCGCATCTGCCACAGCAGAGGCTGCAGCCCTTCGGGCCGTCGGTACCTTACCACCGCCTCCGGAGTCCTCCGAGTCCCGGAAGGCCTCCTTCCAGTTCCGGCTCCTTCTCCCCAGAGCCAGCCTCTGCCGCCAGGGTCTGGTCCGTCGAGGCCCCTGACCTTCACTGCCACCCATGTGGCAGCGCACCCGACCCCTGCGGATCTTCCGATGGATGGTGGGTCCAAAGGATGGAGAGGGGGTGCCACATTGTTTTTTCGGGCTGTGCTCGCCGGTGAACCCTTCCTCCTGGCAGGGTCTCTCCTCCTCTTCCTCGTTGTTTCATCAGGCATCTTTATGCCCAGTTAATCATTTACATTTATTCATTTAGCTGACGCTTTATCCAAAGCGACTTACAATTGCTGTTCATGTCAGAGGTCGCATGCATCTGGATCAACTAGGGGTTAAGTGTCTTGCTCAGGGACACATTGGTGAATGTGTCACAGTGGGAATTGAACCAGGGTCTCTCACACTGCGACATGGTCCTGCCAGACCAACTACCCCGCAACATCAGTTCCACCGGCTTCATGTGCACCCAAATCTAGGCTAATGTAGGCTCTAAACTAAACTAAAGACATTTATTCTCATTTTAGTTTATTTTAGTTAGTTTTGCAAACTGACAACACAGTTTCAGTTAGTTACTGTTTGTAAAGCCTCTTTTTTTATTTCAGTTAATATCACATCTTGTTTTTGTTATTTCATTCGTTTTTGTTGGTGTAGCCTTTATCCAGAACCATCTATAAATCTACCTGGTCTCATCGGATTCTTCCTACCAAACGTACTTTAGATAAAGACTCAGCATGAGAGCTGTTACTTTCTCATATTGTCAGAAGACGAGGAAGCTAAATTTAGCCTGTTTCTTGTGTGTAGGAGTGATTTTAACATGAACCTTTCAATTGTTTTAACATTTAATTTGTGACGTGTGTCAGAACACACACCTGTGAAAATGTGTGTGTGTTGACAGATGTGGAGCACAGCTGTCCAGCAGCAGCTAAACAGTCTGCAGAGCTTCATTGTGAGTCTTCATCCTCATCATAACTGCACTGCTGCTTACAGTCAGCACACACACACACACACACACACACACACACACACACACACACACACTCTGTAACATCAGCTGTTCTGTTCAGACATGATGGAGTTTTAGATTCTGTCGCCCTCAAGAGGCCAAATGAGATCATGACAACACAAATATCAGGACAGCCTTTCTGTCACTTTTACTTTTTATCAACTGCACAGCTTTAAAGGTCCAGTCTGTAATATTTCTGAGGGTCTATTGACAGAAATGCAATTTAATCCATAACTATGTTCTCAGTGGTGTATAAAGACCTTAGATAATGAACCGTTATGTTTTTATTACCTTAGAATGAGACATTTCTATCTACAGACACCGCGGGTCCCCTTTACATGTTGCGCCGCCATGTTTTTACAGTAGCCCAAACGGACAAACGGCGCTACAGAGAGCGTTTCATCACTACGCTGAACACGTACGAAGCACAACAAGTAACGGTAATAGTAGCAGTAGTTGTCATCTAGTTTCTTAGAAGTAAGAAAAGGAGGACGACACGTATTATTTAGACGTAGCTTCTCCTGTTCGTTTGCAAAGGGAGGGGTGAGTGGTGACTGATGCATTCATCCATATTGTTGGATGTCACTAAAACTTACAGGAAATAGAAATACAGGTCATTTAAAAAGCTTCATGTAGTTATTCATTTAAATGTGGAGGTGTATCCAGACAACAGACTGACAGGAGGCTGAACCAATCAGAGGAGGAGGACAGAGAGAGAGAGTCTTTATTGTTGTTAAAGCATTTTTGTAGGAAATGTGCTTAAATCAAAGTTGTTCTCAGTAAATAAAATAAAGCCGTTTGTTTTTGTAAAAGGAAAAATCCATTGTTTATTTCTCAAAATCAATGTGGTGATAAAAGTTATTTCTTAATCTGCAGAAAGAAATGTTTCAACTACACTATCTGAAGGACTGCAAGATGTTCTGCTTCACCTGAGCTGTCTGAAACCAGTTCAGTGTGTGAAACCAGTTAACAACACGGACATTTTACTTTGAAGGCGAGCTGTCTTTGTTTCCATGTTCAATTTCCATTGTCCAAGTTGATGCGCTAACAGTGTTTAGACAGCGTCGGCTCTGGAAAAAGAAACTCACAAAATGTGAATAACTGCAGATTAACAATACTTCACGTACGGACCCTGATGTGAGCAACATTTTTGAACAGAGAAAACAGTTTTCTCAAACAAAGTCGTAATGTTTTGAGATACAGAGGTTAAATACGAGTACGAGTTTAACAGCAAACTAGACCAGAATTATTGTCTGTGTTTGAAACACAAATATAACTCTGTAAATAATTATAAATGATGAAACAAAAGTCTTATATTATATTTTTATTTCTCATATTGGCAGAAAAACAGATAGCACTAACCAGAGGTGATGATGAATGAGACTCATGTAAAGGAAGCCTTTTCTTGACCTCGTCATCAGAAACAGTGAAGAAACATACAAACACGTATAAAACACATGAACCCGTTGGACGGGAGGATCCCTGACCACAAACACCGTCTCTCATAGCGGCCAATCAGAGAGCTGAACATAAAGACTCTCTGGGGTGAGATTCAGATCATAAAACATATTATTTATATATAACATATTATCCCAATAATTAGTTTCCCAGCAGCAGGTGCATGGTCCCGATGGCCCTGCTGCATGATGGGAGACTCAGTGGTGTCCAGAGGCCAACATGTCCCAGAGGCAGCAGCAGCACAGAGCGGCCAAACACGCCGTCAGACACGATCCTTTACCGCCGACATTGCTGTGGCCACGATCCTGCCCGACCATGAACACTGAGGGGGGATGGGTCAAAGTTCAAGGAGCAATGTCACGACGAAGTAATTTGTTGTAACTGTAAGAATACTGCATGCAGCAGAATTTACTTTGTTGTAAGTAAAGTAAAAGTAAGTAAAAAGAAATATTCTGCACCCTTTGACCCACCTGTCTGTTTTGGCGTTTCTCCGTACATGTTTGGGCCGCCCCAGGGGTGGGTGGTCTGGCTCTGGTGCCCCTGGTGCCCCTGGTACCCGGGCTGAGGCAGGTAGGGCCCCGGGGGTCCCACTGGCCCCGGTGGCCCGTGGTAGTAGGCGTGGTCTCCTTCACCTGTGTTAGTCTGGGGGAAGGTCTGCAGAGGAGATGTGATGGTCACGTCACAGGTGCAAAAGGTTATTAACTGAAAGCTTTAAAGAACAAACTGAAGAGTAAGTAAGAAGCCTGCCACCACCAGGACAAGTTCGTCTACAGCAGAACCGTGCTCTGTGCTTCGTGAGAAATAAAAATGTACGAGAACAGAACTGCAGCCACCGCCAAGGACACCGAGGTAACACTAACCACCTCAAATAGATGTGATATGTTTGGATTTATTAGTTTCAGCGACATGTTGGAGTTTACATTTGACATTTTTTAGAAACAAATAACTGAAGAACTGCGGCTCAGTTCTGATATCAGGGCCTTTAAGAAACACAGACGTCTCAATACAGTTTGAGACGTTTTCAGATGAAATTTCTAAAATATCCGATGAAACAAATCGTAACCAAGCCTAAGAATTTCTTGACGGTTTTCAATCATTCATCTTTACACCACCGCCGCTCTTTCTTCTTTAGAAAGGGGGGTTTCTAGCTCAGAGCCTTGAAACTTGACTTGGACTCTAGCTCAGAGACATGAGACTTGACTTGGACTCTAGTTCAAAGACTTGAGACTTGACTTGGACTCTAGCTCAGAGACTTGAGACTTGACTTGGACTCTAGTTCAAAGACTTGAGACTTGACTTGGACTCTAGCTCAGAGACTTGAGACTTGACTTGGACTCTAGCTCAGAGACTTGAGACTTGACTTGGACTCTAGTTCAAAGACTTGAGACTTGACTTGGACTCTAGCTCAAAGACTTGAGACTTGACTTGGACTCTAGCTCAGAGACTTGAAACTTGACTTGGAATCTAGCTCAAAGACTTGAGACTTGACTTAGACTCTAGCTCAGAGACTTGAGACTTGATTTGAGACTTGACTTAGACTCTAGCTCAAAGACTTGAGACTTGACTTGGACTCTAGCTCAGAGACTTGAGACTTGACTTGAGACTTGACTTAGACTCTAGCTCAGTGACTTGAGACTTGACTTGAGACTTGACTTAGACTCTAGCTCAGAGACTTGAGACTTGACTTGGACTCTTCTATAGCACAAAGACTTGAGACTTGACTTGGACTCTAGCTCAAAGACTTGAGACTTGACTTGGACTCTTCTATAGCTCAAAGACTTGAGACTTGACTTGGACTCTAGCTCAGAGACTTGAGACTTGACTTGAGACTTGACTTAGACTCTAGCTCAGAGACTTGAGACTTGACTTGGACTCTAGCTCAAAGAATTGAGACTTGACTTGGACTCTTCTATAGCTCAAAGACTTGAGACTTGACTTGGACTCTAGCTCAAAGACTTGAAACTTAACTTGGACTCTAGCTCAAAGACTTGAGACTTGACTTAGACTCTAGCTCAGTGAGAGCATCTCTGACTGAGTCCTGATTCCACCAGCACTTGTCAGGCATTTCTTTGTGAGTTACTCCGGTCACTCCTTCAAGTTTGGAGCTGCCACCTCGGCCTCCTGCAATGGCATACTATGGCATTCCTAAGCACTTAATACAGATTGTGGGACGTTGGTCTGCCCAAGGCTTCCACCCACAGCCTGTGTAAAGGAAGTGGACTTCGCAGTGATGTCTTGGTTTTTGGAACCAGACGTGACCATATTTAGGCGAGAGTGTGGCCCTAGCTAGGTGCATCTGTAATTCACATTAACTGTGATATTAGCTGGGATGCTAATTTTAGGTAGCGACAAACAGACTTAAAACAAAACGTACTTTCTGAAAATGTACACAGAGCAGCGGATACGAGTCGCCTCTATCCTGATTGACAGGTCGCCATGGTATAGACTTGTCAGTCAGCTTGTAGCCCCGCCCTAAAGCCTCCCCTGCTTCCTGGTCTCTGTTCCTCTAAGTGGGACCATAATTTACTAAATGAACATCATGCTGTGTTGAAGAAGACTTGAAACTAGCGACTGAGACCATAAAGTCATCAGGAAAGAGTTTACTGAGGGAATAAATCAGCTGAGAAGTAGAAACATTTTCTCACTTCTATACAATCACACTTCTTTCTGCAGCCGCTGGAGTCGCCCCCTGCTGGCTGCTAGAGAGGACGCAGGTTTAAGGTGCTTCCTGGATAGTTTCAGTCAAGTGAGCTGGAGGTTGTTGCTTGGTACCACTGCTACATTCATTCAGATCTCAGATCTGCTCAATCGTCTCTTAAAAAACTTTAAGGTTCAATTTTAGGCCTTTTACTTTTTAGGTTATATATAAACGATCTACCTGACAGTTGCAAAAGGGTTAAATGCCAAATGTATGCAGATGACAAAATTATATATGTCTCATCAAAAACTCCTCAGATTGTAGCTGAGATACATTCAACAGAACTGGACGGTGTATCACAGTGGCTCCGAAATAATCATCTGACCCTGAACAATAAGTCTCTATGTGCTTTTCAATAAAAAGAAAGGTCAATGAAAATTTCATAATAAAGATTGATGAGAAGGAGATAAATGAGGTACATGAATTAAAATTTTAGGGGTTACTTTAGCTTCTCATCTTAAGTTTGGTAGACATGTAAAGAGAATGTGCAGAACGTTCAAATTTAAACTGCTTCCGATCAATAACACAATATATAAACCCCTTAAGGCAGCACAGAAGTTTATGCATTCTATGATATTTTCTCATTTATCGTATTGCATAACTGTTTGGGGTCAGGCCAACCAAACAATTACACCCATTAGGTCATTATATAAACAGGCACTAAAAGTAATGGACCAGAAATCTAAGAAGATGTAATAAGATGGCACCACTGCATCATTCTACGGAAGCATAATATATTGAGTTTTGACAGTTTTGTAAATTTGTGTGTGAACAACCTTGCACCAGAAATATTCTGTCAACTAGTAGAGAAACAAAAGAGCGGAATAAGAACTAGAGGCACAGTAAGTGGCAACTGTATAGCCGCAAAATGTAGAACAACATTTGGTCAGACATCGTTTTCAGTAAGAGGCATACATCTGTGGAACGCTTTACCATCCGAAATTAAAACATTGACAGAACTCAAGGTTTTTAATATACATTAAAAGCAATGGTTGAAACTGAAACAACTCTGTGAACACTGACTGTACAGGATACAATGCAATGCATACAAACATGATGTTGCATATGTTAGCATGCACAGACATATGCACACTTTTGTGTTCTTGTATTGTTTGTTGTGTCTAGACTCTGTTTATAGTGATTTCTACATCTACTTCAGTCCATATCTTATTTCATGTATGGGATGTATTTATTGTATGTATTTTAATGGTTGTAAATTTTAAACTCAATACTCTGTAATCTCTCTTAATTTTATAAGCCTAACCAGGGACAGGGGTTGCAAATTAGTCATGGCTAGAAACCTGTATGCATGGCATCTACTCTGTATTCTTTATAAAGCAATGTTCTATGCATTTGTCTCTGTCAAATAAAAATTTGCACAAATGATCACATGATGTTCATGCTTTACTGTCAGACAGGAAGCTGCAGCAGTGCATGCTGGCGTACCTGGTATGGCGAGCCGGGGAAGGATGCAGGCTGAAAGCTGTAAGCTGCAGAGAGACAAGAGGTCAACACAATGTGGCTGAACTGAGTTTAACCTCCAGGACTCATAATAACAAACATCAGTGTAGTCAGATGTCACAATGAACAGGTGAGTCACGTCAACTGAAGGATGGGAACGACCACCAATAACACATTATTATTGTTATTATTGTTGTTGTTGTTGTTGTTGTTGTTGTTATTAGATATTTGAATGAATGAAAGTGCTGTTTTATGATTATTTCCTTTAAAACTGTAACAGACGAACCTGAAGTGAAGCCGGGAGCAGAGGGGCCCCCGGGGGGGTGATGAATGTACGGGGGAGGCTGGTCGCTCATCAGGACGGATCAATCAGTCTGAGAGAGGAGAGCACAAACTGTCAGATTGTTTTTAAAGATTTACTCTGATTAGCTCAGCAGGAACAAAAACATCGTGAAATATTTCTGGTTTGTTTTGCAACATTTTTTATCTAAATATTCCGACCTTAGACTCGATTCCCATTACGGCGACACTAAAACTGCTGTATGTTCTCTAATAAAGCTCTGTGTATATTAATTAACAGTTACTAAGCAGTTATATATACTTATATACTGATTACACATAATAACTAGGCCGACTATATTTGTATACATTAAATACATTTGATTAATAAATTTGATTTATAAAAGATGATGCACTGTTAAACTACCCAACATTGCGTGGTTAAAATTAGCTTCCCATTCAATGAAAACAATAAATATATGTGTACACTACCACTCCATAGTTTTAGAACACCACCATGTTTGTAGTTCTTATGTAAATCTTATGTCCAGTAAAAAAAAAAACTTAAAAGGAAACTACCAAAGTTAAACAACGTAAATGAAAGAGTTTTCTTCATTATTTCACTGTAGGATCAACTGATGACCAGCTGCTCTGTCTGCCTTCATTAATATTATATATAATATATACAATATATTACAAATAAAGCTTCTGCAGCAGTGGAAGGAACTGAATACAATATTCTGATGTAAATGTTTTTAATTTTGGCAGTTTGCAGCTTACTTTGGTAACATTTAGGTTGGACAGAAGAACTACAAACATGGGGGAGCTGTAAAACTTTGGACCGCATTGTGTATAAAACATTCAGTAAATTATAAATTTATGTCATAGTAACCCTAACTGCCTAGAGCTGAAATAATTAGTGGATTTTGATAAACAATTTAATAATCTTTTAAGTCCTGGTTCCAGTTTCTCAGTTTTATATCTCAGTATCTAAGTAACAGTTTTAGACTTTCGGTCCAACAGAACAAACTTAATGTTTTATTAAAATAATCTGTCGACTCATTTAGAAAATAGTCTGCAGATTAATGACCGTAACCTTTTTATTTTACAAATTACTTTAGTGTTTAAATAAAAAGTCGTGCTATCACGTGACTCACAACACGTTGAGGTCCTTATCAATGACCTCTTCTCAGGGATCCGTCTAATGTCTAGTCAGCTGCCTTCATACCAGCCGTAATCTAATCTAATCTAATCTCTCCATGGAAACCAGTCCAGAGACACACAGACCTCTGAGTTCAGCTGTTGTTTCTGTTGAACAGACTTTTATTTGTTTACAAGAAAATAACCTGCAGTGAGCTGGTTTCCAGTCTCACCAGTCTACTGCAGGAACCGGACAGGAGGGAGAACCCTGAGCCCGAACAGAACAGCTAGAACTAAACAGAACACCTAGAACTAAACAGAACAGCTAGAGCTAAACAAAACACCTAGAACTAAACAGATCACCTAGAACTAAACAGAACAGCTAGAACTAAACAGATCACCTAGAACTAAACAGAACAACATACACAAAACGTTTAAGCAGAATTTGTGCTGAAGAAATGACATCATACTGTCTTGATGAATAAAAATGATTTGGACGTAAACAAATATGAAACATTATTATAACCAAACTTCACAAGGTGTTATAATCAATAAGTTCCTCAGTCTAACAGTTATTTTCACTGAAAGAATGTTTAAAATGATAGTTTTGGAGTTCTGAATGACAGCATGAACACGCAGACACCTTTAAAATCACCCCATCATCTCAACACACAAAACTAATTATAAACTCATTTAAATATCATCGTCTCAGATTTAATTTCAGTTTCCCTTCATGTGAAAGGTTTAATGGAAAACTGACTTAAACATCCATAAGTATAAAGAAATAAACGAGAACAACATTTAGAGCTTCGTTTTCAGCTGGTGACAGAGAGATGAAGCTGGACTCCAGGTTAACTAATGTGATTTAAAACAATACCACACTCTGTTCATAACTCTCTACATTTAAAGTTTTCAGGCGCCCCAGTAAAGATCATCAACTGAAGGAATAACAGAAATGATATTTTACATTTTCAAAGAGTCCAGTCTTCAGTTTGGCCTGGATCTAACACACCACACGGCGCTGACTTTAAAGATTTGGACACTTTTACAGATTTTTCAGATTCAGTCAGAATTCAGCGCAAAAATAAAAAGAATTAAAAACGCAGGACTGTTTTGTTAAACAGCTGCTGCTTGAGTCTGATGTAGTTTAAACGAACAAACAAATAATTTAAACAGGGACAGAATCTGAACCTACCTTCCAAAATGTTAAACTGTGTTTCCTCTCCGGTTCTCGTCTCTGTCCGAGTGACTGATGAGCGCGAGGATCTGGAGAGGCACGAGGACCGGGTGAGGCCGGGAGGGTGGGGGGGGGGCATCCTAACACTCCATCTGACCCTCCTCTCTCTCTCTCTCTCTCTCCTTATTTTCTCTACATTAGTTATTAACATCCTCTCCAGACTCCGCAGTAACCCTAACAGTCCTGGGATCAGACCCAGGATCCCCTGAGTCCTGCCCTGCCCCCCCTGAAGCCTCCAGGTGTTTTCCTGTCACCTGTTGAAGAATCCAAACAGCCTCCAGCGTTTAGACTGAAACCGGTTCAACTGAAGTAAAAACAAGTCAACATCCAGTCAAACTGATCTGACCAACCGGTCCCCAACCAGGCTTTATTGATCCGTTATCAGACCGGCTGTGACCTGAGGTGGAAGAAGTACTCAGATCTTTACTGCAGTAAAAGTACTAATACTACAGAGAATAAATACTGTGTTATAAGTAAAAGAACTGCATTTAAATGTTTATTTAAGTGCAGAAGTATTAGCATCAAAACGAGTCAAAGTAAAAGTACTCATTATGCAGAATATGTTACTGGATTATAATTATTGATGAATTTATCACTTTGATAATAATATATAAGTCAAATAAAATGAGAATAAACACATAAAATAAGAATTGACTTTCCTAAAAAGGTTTTTGGAGACTTAAAAGAAGAGTCTGACCACCTGCTGTCCTCTGGCAGGTGGTTCAGAGCCTCGGGACCCCTTTAGTTTCCATCCTGGACTCAGGGAGAGACAGGAGACCCCTGACCGAGGATCTCGGGCAGTTAAAAGATCCAAAGTATAACGTGGAGCAGGTCACGGAGAGGTAATCTATGAGATCTGAATGCACAGAAGCTGAACCAGGTGTGATCAGACCTCCTGGTTCTGGTTAAAGTTCTGCACAGTCTGGAGTTGATTCAAAGAGCTGCAACAGCTTCTGCGCCTTTAATAATTATGTTTTTGTCTCAGAGCTGATGAAATCGACTGGACGAGCTGAGTTCAAAACACGTCTCCTCCATTTGTCCAGATTTATCTTCTCTTCTTACTTCTTACCACTGAAAACATAGTTATGGATCATATATTCTGTCTGTAGATCCTCAGAAATATTACAGACCAAAAACAAACAACAACGACGACGACGACACCATGTTCACTTGTTTATTTGACGTTTTTGGTTTGTTTATACATGACATCATCTTTAGTGCAGAAAAACAGACACGAAGAGAGAAAAGGTTTTCACCACGTCCTGCTGCAGACGCTCGTTTCTCTAAGACTTCTGGGACACACTCAAACCTCTCGCTGAGATTTCCTACTGACATTAAACACACTAAAGCTTCTACCTACAGGTGCTTGAGCCAATCAGGAGGCAGCTGCACTCACTATCTGTCAGTTTACGTTACATATGTTATAGCAAGTTAAATATGTGTGAACGTCTCCTCCAAACTGTACATTCAGTACCGTGAAGCTGTCAGAACATGTTTACACGTCTGAAATCATTTTCCAGGATGTTTTCAAGGACCTTCCATGCTGGCATTTGTGCCTGACATGCAAACAGCAAGTCAAACTGTTGTTACTTTTTTTCTAAAATAAACTTGCAGTAAATGTATTTGCGGTGCGTTTACTGACCAGCTCAGGAGGCGTTCAAGAGCTCTCAGGTCAGATACAGTTCCTTTAAC
>NC_060172.1:4299026-4309053 GCF_021292245.1 Micropterus dolomieu | reverse complement strand
ACACCTTTAAAATCACCCCATCATCTCAACACACAAAACTAATTATAAACTCATTTAAATATCATCGTCTCAGATTTAATTTCAGTTTCCCTTCATGTGAAAGGTTTAATGGAAAACTGACTTAAACATCCATAAGTATAAAGAAATAAACGAGAACAACATTTAGAGCTTCGTTTTCAGCTGGTGACAGAGAGATGAAGCTGGACTCCAGGTTAACTAATGTGATTTAAAACAATACCACACTCTGTTCATAACTCTCTACATTTAAAGTTTTCAGGCGCCCCAGTAAAGATCATCAACTGAAGGAATAACAGAAATGATATTTTACATTTTCAAAGAGTCCAGTCTTCAGTTTGGCCTGGATCTAACACACCACACGGCGCTGACTTTAAAGATTTGGACACTTTTACACATTTTTCAGATTCAGTCAGAATTCAGCGCAAAAATAAAAAGATTTAAAAACGCAGGACTGTTTTGTTAAACAGCTGCTGCTTGAGTCTGATGTAGTTTAAACGAACAAACAAATAACTTAAACAGTGTCATGAGAGCTGAGACCTCACTTTGAAGAAAAGACATTTAAACGGGACAGAATCTGAACCTACCTTCCAAAATGTTAAACTGTGTTTCCTCTCCGGTTCTCGTCTCTGTCCGAGTGACTGATGAGCGCGAGGATCTGGAGAGGCACGAGGACCGGGTGAGGCCGGGAGGGTGGGGGGGGGGCATCCTAACACTCCATCTGACCCTCCTCTCTCTCTCTCTCTCTCCTTATTTTCTCTACATTAGTTATTAACATCCTCTCCAGACTCCACAGTAACCCTAACAGTCCTGGGATCAGACCCAGGATCCCCTGAGTCCTGCCCTGCCCCCCCTGAAGCCTCCAGGTGTTTTCCTGTCACCTGGTGAAGAATCCAAACAGCCTCCAGCGTTTAGACTGAAACCGGTTCAACTGAAGTAAAAACAAGTCAACATCCAGTCAAACTGATCTGACCAACCGGTCCCCAACCAGGCTTTATTGATCCGTTATCAGACCGGCTGTGACCTGAGGTGGAAGAAGTACTCAGATCTTTACTGCAGTAAAAGTACTAATACTACAGAGAAGAAATACTGTGTTATAAGTAAAAGAACTGCATTTAAATGTTTATTTAAGTGCAGAAGTATTAGCATCAAAACGAGTCAAAGTAAAAGTACTCATTATGCAGAATATGTTACTGGATTATAATTATTGATGAATTTATCACTTTGATAATAATATATAAGTCAAATAAAATGAAATTAAACACATAAAATAAGAATTGACTTTCCTAAAAACGTTTTTGGAGACTTAAAAGAAGAGTCTGACCACCTGCTGTCCTCTGGCAGGTGGTTCAGAGCCTCGGGGCCCCTTTAGTTTCCATCCTGGACTCAGGGAGAGACAGGAGACCCCTGAACGAGGATCTCGGGCAGTTAAAAGATCCAAAGTATAACCTGGAGCAGGTCACGGAGAGCCTTAAAGGTAATCTATGAGATCTGAATGCACAGAAGCTGAACCAGGTGTGATCAGACCTCCTGGTTCTGGTTAAAGTTCTGCACAGTCTGGAGTTGATTCAAAGAGCTGCAACAGCTTCTGGATCATATATTCTGTCTGTAGATCCTCAGAAATATTACAGACCAAAACAAACAACAACGACGACGACGACACCATGTTCACTTGTTTATTTGACGTTTTTGGTTTGTTTATACATGACATCATCTTTAGTGCAGAAAAACAGACACGAAGAGAGAAAAGGTTTTCACCACGTCCTGCTGCAGACGCTCGTTTCTCTAAGACTTCTGGGACACACTCAAACCTCTCGCTGAGATTTCCTACTGACATTAAACACACTAAAGCTTCTACCTACAGGTGCTTGAGCCAATCAGGAGGCAGCTGCACTCACTATCTGTCAGTTTACGTTACATATGTTATAGCAAGTTAAATATGTGTGAACGTCTCCTCCAAACTGTACATTCAGTACCGTGAAGCTGTCAGAACATGTTTACACGTCTGAAATCATTTTCCAGGATGTTTTCAAGGACCTTCCATGCTGGCATTTGTGCCTGACATGCAAACAGCAAGTCAAACTGTTGTTACTTTTTTTCTAAAATAAACTTGCAGTAAATGTATTTGCGGTGCGTTTACTGACCAGCTCAGGAGGCGTTCAAGAGCTCTCAGGTCAGATACAGTTCCTTTAACACGTCTTTATCAAACACATGCTCAGCTTTGTTATCTTTTACTCTTTTTCTTTTGTGTTATCAAGCAGAGACGATTTAAGAAAGAGACGCCTCTTAGAGAACTCTGAACACTGAAGAGAATCCTATGGGGAAAGGCCGTAACGCCAAAGATGGCGGTTGTTCGCACAGAGCACAGCTGAGGTTTGTGTCAGTTTCAGATGTTGTGGTGGCGGCGAGGAGCAGGTGTGTGACAAATCAGATGAACTGTATGTCGGCCAGAATACTGCGTTAGATGTGATCTGCAGTACTCGCAGTATGTTAGAAAGTACCGGGGAGCCTTCTATAAACGTGGACGGTATATGCTGACTGTATCTGTAACGATTCAAGACAAAAGCTGATCCAGTCTGCTGACTCTCTCCTGAGACGCCATATTGAGGTGTAATGGAGGAGGAGAACAGCCAGGGTGACCTTTTACTTTGACATCCCATGTGACATGAACATGGAGGTCAGTAAACGTTACATCAGTGTTTCAGGACTCATGTGTTTGTGTGTCTGCCCTCTGCTGGTCAGAGTCACTTACTGCAGCTTTAACACGTCTCTAAATACGAAGCGAACACATCAGGAAACATATCTGACATCCCGACACGAATCCTCCTGACGCATCACGGTCACATGACAGTGAGGGTCGGGAAGTTATTTAGTCAGCTGTGCTCAAAGGATAAACGCAGATGAACATTTCATAGTTTGTCATTTCAACATCTTTTTCTTTTTAACTTTGAATTGTGATCCTGAGTAATATGATATGATTATAATTTATATGACAGTTTTTCTTTTAATATTCAGGATAAATTGATCCTCCACAGGTGTGTTGGTCTGTTGTGTTGTTGACTGACAGGTAACGGAGCAGGTGAGGAGGCGTTCCTGGTCGGTCGTCTTGGATTCACTCGTGTGCGACTTGTCTGCAGTCCAGTAGTTGTTCATTGTTCCTGCTCTGGTCGGTTCATGTTGTTCAACCAGCGGTCAGGTGGCTCGCCATAAACAGGAGGCGAGGCGACTGCGGTCTCCGGGTCGTCGCTGGTGACGTGAAGGCGGCAGAATCAGCCGGTCGGACCACCAGAGCCGTGCGCACACAGAGTTCAGCCAATCAGACGTTGGTCTGAAGACGCCATTGTGGTTTTGGCGAACACGTTTGAGTCCTGGAGGATCGGCGGTCTCTGCTGTCACGTGTCCCTGATGGCCCCGCCCCCGTCATTATGAGGTGGTGGCCTGTTTGTTCCGGAAAGTTTCAAAGAACGCCATCATCCCCTTCCTCACGTTGCTACTGCTGCCGTTGCCCTTGGTGATCCCGGGCATCATCATGGTGCTGCTGCTGCCGCCATTGTGACGGGACGTGAGGGGAGGGAAGGCGGCGCTGTCCATGGAGTTGGCCCGTTTGATCTTTGACGGCATCGCACGCCACGACTTGGTCCTCGGAGGTGGAGTCTGAGCCACCAGACACTTCTGATACTGAACCTGACGGAGAGAAAGAACCGGGGAAATAAAGTCATGACATCAGCGACCCCGAAGATGCACGTGAGCTGACCGAAGGTAACGTTCAGGTGACTCACCATACACGCAGCCTGGACGGCCTCAGACAGGATCCCTGCGTCCGGTTCACACCAGAACACGTGACACTCGAACTCCTGCGTGCCGCCGTCTACGATCACAGCGAAGGTGTGGCTGTCGTGGCCGACACCCAGAAAGGTGAGGAAACGTACCTGACACTCCCAGAAAGGCTCCTCCCCTTCCTGTCAGGATCCAATCAGACAGATGGAACAGAGTGAGCTGTGACGACCATGAACCTGGCAGGTTAACAGAGTCTGGTACTGAGTGTTAACGGTACCTCGCCCTTCCACAGAGACAGGATGTTGTCGGTAACGTGGATGACGGCCGGCTCCCACTCATCTCGGTCTGTGGAGTTCATGATGCTTTCTATCGCTCTGTTCAGCACCTCCATACCTGCCGAACACACCTTCAGCTTACAGTCTGCACGCGTCAAGACATTAAGATTTCAGAACAGCTTGATTTGGTGACACCTGGTGGTTACAAAGGTTACAGCAGGTGTGTTTCAACATTTTAACATGAAAAAGATTTTGGAAACTATTCACAAATAGCCCAGAAACTAAAGTTCATGAACATAAAGAGCTAAAGATTAAACAATGAGTGTGTTTACAGTGAGGAAATGTTCAGGTGTACCAGGTGTGTTTCTGTCCAACCCGTTCTCACTCCCAAGTCGTCACATATGGACACATAAAGACCTATTGGCGTCAGTTTGGAGCACAATGAGGGGCCACTTAGCGTCATAGTTCAACGCACTGGGGGAAGCCCTGTAGTGTCGTTTATGAACGATAAAGGTAGGCATAGGATATTTAACAGAAATGTCAGATGAGGGAGGAGGCTGGGGTGGATGGGTGGGCCAGAAACCGGACTTTCAACCAGGAGACATCATCAGGAGTCATCATTGAATGTTGAATTTAAATTATAATACGTAGGTTACGCTAGTAATGTTACTGGAATTACATAAGTTAAATCAAGTCATAAGTATTTTAAGCCAAACCTAACCAAGAGGTTTTGGTGCCTAAACCTAACCAAATAGTTTTGGTGACCAAGTGGTTTTGGTACCTAAACCTGACCAAGTGGTTTTAGAGACTAAACCTAACCAAATAGTTTTGGTGACCAAGTGGTTTTGGTACCTAAACCTGACCAAGTGGTTTTAGAGACTAAACCTAACCAAATAGTTTTGGTGACCAAGTGGTTTTGGTACCTAAACCTAACCAAGTGGTTTTGGTGCCTAAACCCAACCAAGTGGTTTTAGAGCCTAAAGATAATAATAATAATAATAATAATAATAATAATCCTTATTTGTAGAGCACTTTTCAAAAACAAGTTACAAAGTGCTTTAACAAGTGTAAAGACAATAAACAACCAAAGATAACCTAATTGCAATGTTTCACTGTTGCTAATTTGACTACACATTGAAAAACTATGCTAAAGAGTACCCAGGGTTCGTTAAAGGGGTTTTGACCAAGTGTCCATAAGTGATGAGTTGCGAGTGTAGAATGTGTTGTTCTTTCCTACCCATCGCTCTGGACACCGGCAGGTTTCCGATGTACTGGACCTCAAACTTCTGGACCTGCTGCCGCATTGCCTCCAGGAACTCCACTGAAACACAAGGAACAATGATGAGGAATCCACAAAGAACCAACCAGAGAGCAGCAGGTGACGTCAGAGAACAGGTGAAGCACCTTGTCTGGGCAGGTCTTCAGGTGAGATGCTGTCCATCGTCAGAGAGCGAGATGGCCTCATCAGCGTCTTCTCCGACATCATCTACACACATAAAGTAGTTATTGTGTTTATTTCTGTCAACAGAGCCCTCATGTTCAGAATCAGCAACACGTTGGTCCCTCAGTACTTCCTGACTTCCTGTTTTTCCATCTAGCGCCATCATCAGGTCAACGTGTCAATGTGTCCTTGAGCAAATACCTGCAGAACTGATGACATTCCCATCAGCCTCAGCTAACATTAGAGTATAGTCTTACACAGACTGTGTATAAGTACCTCAAACAGTCTGAACTGTCCCTTTAAGGGCCATGGACTCACTGACCTTGGAGCACATCTCATGCAGCGCCGTGGCGATGGCTTTGGCCGGAGCGTTGCAGCGAAACACGTGACACTTCAGCACACAGCTGTCCTTATCGCCGGCCACGAAGGCAAAGTCCCTGAACGCACCACACAGACACAGACACAGAGCGAGTCGGTCACGTTGTTGAGGTCAATCGTGGTCATGTGATCAGCAGTGAAATCAATAAATGACCCTGACATATAGAGGAGGCTGTGAAGGTGTGTCTGTGGCTCTGGAGGTGAAGGTGGAGTGTTTACCTGTCCCTGCCCAGGTGGAGGGGTGGGGGGGGAGCGTGTTAAAGAAACAGAGAGAGTGACAGTGTTAGTGCAAACATCAGGCCGTGATGTCAGAGTTTAGCCTAGCTTAGCACAAAGACTAGAAGCAGAGGGAAACTGCTAGCTTAGCATAACATGCTTGTATGAACTTGATGAATAAAAACGTTGGTGAGCATTTCTGAGACTTAAATGAGTGACATCACAAAGCTGTACTGTGACATCACAGACAGGCCTGGCGCTAAGGCGTGGCGTCGGGGTGCAGCGGCCCTGTAATATACCGTGTAATAAAACCACAGGGAAAACCTTTTTGTGAATCCTGCAGAGGGGTCCTGATGAAAAGAGGCAGCAGCCCTTCAATTAATCAATTCATTATTTCTTAAGTCCGTCAGCAGCTCGTTCAATAGATTTCCTGATATTGTTTTGATCGATCAGTGACAGCTAAAAGAATCTGCTGCTCGACCAGGGCGTTTCCTCTGGCTGCTCTCTGATTGGCTCACCTGCCGTTGTTGCAGCCCACCCCCCAGACACGGATGTTGATGATTGGCTGACAGTGAAGGGGGGTGTGGTCTAGGGGGTCCAACAGTGTCAGAGTGTCTTTCTTCAGGACCAGCATCATCTCCCGACCCTGCAGACAGAGACAGAGACAGGTGAGTCCACAACAAAAACTACATCCTGAAGGTCTAATCCAGATCCTGATAGTCTGGGTCAGATTGTGGCAGGTTCGGTAGGTGTCTCACCTCCCCCCAGGCCCCCGTCCTGTCTCTCTGCTCGGGGCTGCTGCAGTGAGACAGCTGCTGGATGACGTTACTGACGGCCAGACTGCTGCGACCCGGAGACAGGTCCTCCTCCTCCACCTCCAGCCAGCCCAGAGACCTCACCGCAAAACACTGACAGACAGAGAGAGAGATTAACCCAGATTAAACCTGTGGTCGAGAGAGGTGCACACAAACAAGGAGAGAGAGAGAGATTAGAGTAGATTAGACCACCAGAATAAACTAACGAGACCGCTGCTTTCACTTTATCACTTCATTTTACTTTATTTATCATCACCCCGAGACCAGGTCGGTCCAGATGGCCTGAGGAGGTCTCACTACCTGGTTTATCAGGACACTGTAGCAGCTGACAGGCTGGACTGGAGGTAGCCAAGTATCCCATAATGCATTTCACGTCACGCAGCAGCGATGGTGGAGACTTTGAGTCAAAGCTGTTACAGCTCAGCAACATGATGCTAACAGCACAGTTACTTTTGTTGTTGTGGTCTTACCTTGGAGTTGGGGTCATGGTTGGTGAGATAATCTTCGTGCCACGAAGACCTGAGAGAAAAAACTCAATTCATATAACCTGAACAGACGCTGCGTGTGTGTGTGTGTGTGTGTGTGCGTGTGTGTGTGTGTGTGTGTGTGTGTTACCTGGCCTCAGGTGGTTCGTCTGTCTCTCTCTTGGAGCTCTGCTGTCCAACCTCCTCTTGCTGCAAGACCACAGAAGAAGACAAACTCAAGTTCTGCTTCTGCATCAGAAAAATCTGAGCTAATCTGAGCTAACACAGCTACACTGGACAAACCGGGTTAGTTTGGACTAACTGGGTTAGTTTGGATTTACTAGATTAGTTTGGACTAACTGGATTAGTTTGGATTTACTAGATTAGTTTGGACTAACTTGGTTAGTTTGGACTAACCGGGTTAGTTTGGACTAACTGGATTAGTTTGGATTTACTAGATTAGTTTGGACTAACTTGGTTAGTTTGGACTAACCGGGTTAGTTTGGACTAACTGGGTTAGTTTGGACAAACCGGGTTAGTTTGGAGTTACTGGGTAAGTTCAGACTAACTAGTTTAAGTAAATATTGTCTAACCTGGGTGTCGAGCAGCTGTGGCGTCCCGCTGAGGCGGGGGTGGTGCCATTGCGTGGCACCGGTGGGAACATGCCAGTAGTAGGTTCCTGTTGAGTCTTTGATGGTTCTCCAGCCGGAGGGAAGGTCCGGATCCAGCAGCAGGTTCTGGTCGGTCCAGATGTTGTCTGCAAAGACCCAGAAAAAGACATAAATCAGAGCTCCTGCTTGCGCCCCCTACAGGCCGCAGTGTTCATTACAGCCACATCAGTTAGAGGTGAACTTTGAACTGCAAATTCAAGATGTTGTCCAAGAACAAGGTGTCCTAACAGAGCTGAGCTCTGACTGACTTCTGACTTCTTTCATTTATAATTCAAGTGATTTAATCTCACAACTTTCAACTGACGTCTGACTTTTACTCCTCACCCGACAGCTTAAATACTCCAACTGACACTTCAGCTATTCACATGTGCTGCTGCTCAACCTTAAACTTCATCTTCTTCATCTCAAATGCAAACAACCCATATAGAATACATTTCAGTCTGTGTACCGAGTTTACACCTGTGATTATCAGTGTAAGTGATCACACCTTAAATCAGACAGTGATCCATCTCTGCAGGAACTCTGATGCTGCTGGAAAACATTTCTGTTATCGGCTCAGGTGTGTCTACCACAGACACAGACAGGGAGACGTGTTGTTGAGGACAGGTGGGTGCAGTGATTACATCTGTAACAAGCTTTTGTCCAATCGGGTGTCAGTCTGAAGTGGTGAGAGACGAGCTCATTGGTCAGGAGACGTCAGTCTTTCAGTTAAATTTAGCACAACTGAGATTCTGTTCTGATAACATGTCAGATCAATGCTCCTCCCCATCACACTCTCACAGGGGGCCGGTATTGATTTATATAAAAACAGGTTTTTGCTGAGATGACTCATATCTTGTGAGTTTATAACTGCTGTTGTGGAATGTTGTCCGTGTTCATGATACAAAATGTACCAGAGAAGATGGACAACACAGTGATCCGAGGTCAAAGTGCTGTACATTAGGAGAGGAAAGAGGAGAAGAAACTGAAGAGAATTTGAATAATTAATGAACCCTCAGAGACACAAAATGCTGAATTTGCTGATCGACTGATATGACGGAGGGGCACGGGTCAATACAGCCGGACCGATAGAATAACCTAAAGTCAGCAGTTCCACTGGACAGTTTGTTGTGGTACTCTGAACTGTTCAAACAGCCTCAACTCTGAGACCGTTGGATTAAGACTTTTAACTGCGAGATCATTTGAACTCGTCAGTAGGCGTCAGCAGAAGTGGTACGAACACACACTTTTAAATCTCACTCTGACCGGTCAGAACAGGTAGAAACACTTTAATCCTTCAGACACAATCAGACCACACATTGTACTGAAATTCCAGCCAGGTCTCATCCCAGAGTGTCAAATGCCGACACTTTACCGAGGCTGTACAAAGAAATTTCAATAAACTGTAATGTAACCTGTTCGCCATCTGAAACCAAGAGATATTTGAAGATTTTAGTTACATAGCGTTACATACGTGAGCTATGTCACGTAATGTACTTAATTTCTACACCAACCAAGATATTTTCCTAAACCTGACCGAGCGGTTTTGGAGCCTAAACCTGACCGAGCGGTTTTGGTGCCTAAACCTGACCGAGCGGTTTTGGAGCCTAAACCTGACCGAGCGGTTTTGGAGCCTAAACCTGACCGAGCGGTTTTGGAGCCTAAACCTGACCGAGCGGTTTTGGAGCCTAAACCTGACCGAGCGGTTTTGGTGCCTAAACCTGACCGAGCGGTTTTGGAGCCTAAACCTGACCGAGCGGTTTTGGTGCCTAAACCTGACCGAGCGGTTTTGGAGCCTAAACCTGACCGAGCGGTTTTGGAGCCTAAACCTGACCGGGCGGTTTTGGAGCCTAAACCTGATCGAGCGGTTTTGGTGCCTAAACCTGACCGGGCGGTTTTGGAGCCTAAACCTGACCGGGCGGTTTTGGAGCCTAAACCTGACCGGGCGGTTTTGGAGCCTAAACCTGATCGAGCGGTTTTGGTGCCTAAACCTGAC
>NC_060172.1:4284244-4298926 GCF_021292245.1 Micropterus dolomieu | reverse complement strand
TGACCGAGCGGTTTTGGAGCCTAAACCTGACCGGGCGGTTTTGGAGCCTAAACCTGACCGAGCGGTTTTGGAGCCTAAACCTGACCGAGCGGTTTTGGTGCCTAAACCTGACCGAGCGGTTTTGGAGCCTAAACCTGACCGAGCGGTTTTGGAGCCTAAACCTGACCGAGCGGTTTTGGTGCCTAAACCTGACCGAGCGGTTTTGGAGCCTAAACCTGACCGAGCGGTTTTGGAGCCTAAACCTGATTGAGCGGTTTTGGTGCCTATACCAAGTAACAGCCTCTCAACACTTGCGAGCCACTTGCTTCAGTGAGCTGTGTTGAAGGGATGATGACACCATCACTCGTTCTCCCCTAAACCAATCACTGCCCTTCAGAGTAAAACACAGCATGCATCCGTCTTTTTTAAATCTTTTTCACAGATTCTGTCTGTTGCACCTCTACTGAAAGTCTGATGACTTTGCCCCAAAATAAGGTTTAAGTGAGTTTTCCCCCACAGGTTACACTTCTACTACACGTGTGGTAATAGTGACGCGTGCGTACTAGACCCTGACATCAGTGGAGCCACACGATTGGCTTAACGTGTTTCCTGGCTCACACGATTGGCTTTCTAGAGGAAGGGGAAGGACATGCGTTACAGGCTTCCCCTGTAGAGACTGAGGATTCTGTAAGTGGAGTTTCTCTTAAAACATCTCTGACACTTCTCACCCTCAACGGTCGCCATCTTGGAAAGAGGAGGGGCCACCGACGTGTTTTCAAACTTGTGAAAATGGCGGCTGCGGAAGCTGCAGCGGTTGCGATTGTAAAAGTAGAAGTGCACTAATTTTTATTTATTTTTGATAAAATTTAAATCTGAGTCAAGTGAGCAAACAAGCGGGCAAATATTGTATAAGAAGAAGCGGTTAAACGTTGCCATGGTCATTTCCAGTAACATCTGTAGGGATTTGAGATGACAGTGTTCTTTCAAAATCTACACAATACACAAGTAAGTACACAGAGTACACAGAGTACTTCATGTTAGTGGAAGTTTCTGAATTGAGACACATCTCTGCTGGTAAAAAGGTTAAAACTGTCCCCGCCCTCCAAACTCTCTGTATCCAGAGCGTCTCTCTGACCACAGCTCCACGGACGCCGCCTACACCTGTGACCTGCCGGGCACTTGCTGGCTATCCAGACAGGTGAGAGCAGGTGCAGTGATCACAAAGGGGCCCTGCTCAGACCGCCGTGATGTCCCGCTGGTGCACGTTTGTGTCTGCAGCTGTTCAATGAAGCAGACACGTAAACAAGCTGCAGGTCTGCAGGAAGGTCCTCGTAAGCCTGTCAGCTGACAGGGACGTGTGCGTGTGTGCGTGTGTGCGTGTGTGTGTTTGTGTGTGCGCGTGTCTCACCGTCATAGTTGACTATGAGGATGGCCAACATGTAATCCTTGCCCATCATGGCTCCGCCCTCCAACATGTGTGGTCCAATCAGCTGATTGCCCTCCAACACACACACACACACACACACACACAAACGCAGGCCGAGCTGACAGATGTTAAAGCCTGCCTGTCTCTCTCTCTGTCTTTGTCGGTCTGTCTGTCTCAGTGTCTCTCGTCCCTCCGTCCGTCCCTCTCTCAGATGACACCATCAGTCTTCTTCTTCTTTATCTTATTTCCGTCCCGGCGTTTTGGCTCTCCCTCTCCTCTCGTTCGTCCCTCCTCTCTCTCCCTCTCTCTCTCTCCTCTCTGTCTGATGAAGGATGCTCTTGTCCTCCTCGCTCTCCTCTCGCTCCTCCCCCTGCTGATGTCATCACTCCCCTCCCTCTCTGGCTCTCTGCCTCACTCGACCTTCACTGTAAAAAAATTTACCTCAAGTTCATTTTTACAATTTTACTCATTATATTTATTAAATTATAATCCCCAGAAACATGCAGCAGAACATGTTTTTGGTGGTTATAACATAATAAATATGTGTGTATATGTAAATATTCCAGCTCCTATATGTACAGGTCTGTATAAAAATATAAATATATATAAATATTCCAGCTCCTACATGTACAGGTCTGTATAAAAATATAAATATATATAAATATTCCAGCTCCTACATGTACAGGTCTGTATAAAAATATAAATATATATAAATATTCCAGCTCCTACATGTACAGGTCTGTATAAAAATATAAATATATATAAATATTCCAGCTCCTATATGTACAGGTCTGTATAGAAATATAAATATATATAAATATTATAATATATAAAGAGAAGATAATCAGAATGTGGCATAAACAACATGACAGCAGGGATCCATCCTGCCTTGCATCAACGGTTCAGCCTGCTGGTGGTGGTGTGATGGTGCGGGGGATATTTTCTTGGCACAGATTGGGCCCTCAGTACCAACTGAGCCTCGTTTAAACGCGACAGCGTCCCTGAGTAATGTTGCTGACCATGTTCGTCCCTTTATGACCACAGTGTACCATCTTCTGATGGCTACTTCCTGCAGGATAATGCTCCATGTCACAAAGATCAGATCATCTCAAACTGGTTTCTTGAACATGACAGTGAGTTCACTGGACTCCAGAGGTCTCCACGGTCACCAGATCTCAGTCCAACAGAGCACCTTTGGGATGCGGTGCAGCAGGAGATTCACATCATAGATGTGCAGCCGACAAATCTGCAGCACTGTGTGATGCTGTCATGTCAATATGGACCAAAGAGAGGAATGTTTCCAACACCTTGTTGAAAGTGTGCCATGAAGAATGAAGGCAGCTCTGAAGGCTAAAGAGTGAATATGTGAGTGTGTATATATTTATTCTATATACAAGTTTTAATCACAGAAACATGATCCATTTCCACAAATCAATGATCACTGAAAGTCTTTAATAACAAACAAAGGATTCCATCATCCCACCATTTTTTTACCTGACGCTCTCCAGAGGTCAGATGGATGACGTCATTGTAGGTGTGACAGGGTGGCCACGTGTCCCGGAAAATGTTTGATGGCAGGGAGCTCCTTACAGGAAGTCAGACCAGTGCGACTACTAAAGTAAAAGCATGGCATTCAACAAGAGGCCAAAATAACTACCTGCAAACATTTAATGTGAAATATTATTATTATGAACAGAAAACCTCCAGGTTGTCAAACTCACAACACATTTATTAATGTTTTTTCTTACATATTTGTTTACACTTTTACTTGATAATGATTTAAAAAATATATAGTTAAATAAAACTGTGTTGTTGCCCTTTTAAGCTGCAGCCTTTATTGATATTTGGTATTAACTAGTTGTGATTGTTCAGAGTCGACCTCTTTCTGTCGGCCGGCTCCAAATGTTAATTCACAAAAACTTGTATTTGATTTTACTACATTTTAACTTAACTTGGTAACCTTAACTTAACTTTAATTATTAAATGCATTGTTACAGTGTTAAAATCCACTCAACCCTTTAAAAGATCATTCACTCGTCTAGATTTTAGTACCTCAGTAGGAAAATGGACATTATGTAAGAATCAGAAAGAGCTTTATTGCCAAATAATATTTTACACACAAGAAGAATTTGCTAGATACAAACATACAGTTAGCTTCAATAGATTTAAAAATATATAAACTTGGAATAAACAGAAGTTATAAAAGAATCATAGAACTATGTGTAAAAGAAAAACAAAACAATGTGGCAGATATTTACATGAGCATTAATCCGGATATATTAATAATATTATATATTGAGCTCCAAACACAGATAATGAAGCATGTTTAGCAATAAAAAGAAGAAATAAATGACAAAAAGACAAAAATATGTACACATAAATAAAAAATACAATAATTTTATTTTGAAATTTTGAGCGGAAGTTGTTGTGTTCAGTGCTGAACATTGACACGGATGTTGCTAAATTAAACATAACTAAACATAAGACCGGAGTTAGAAGCAGTTGTGTGTCTGTTTGATTAAATATTAGTTTAAATTAAAGTTACTAAAAACCTTTACTGTGTTTTAACTCTTCCGGTTAGCTTAGCCGTTAGCTTAACTTCCTCACCGGGAAGAAGAAGAAGAAGAAGAAGCAGCTGGTTGTTTGACGCGGCGGAGTCCAACATGGAGGACATGTACATTAAACCAGGTGAGAGTTAACTTCTGCTGTCGGTGATTAATAAATTAATATTGATAATAAAGAGTTAAATCGTTAATCTGTCGTGCTAGGCTAACGGTTAGCACGGAAGTTCGGCTGGTTTGATCCCAGGAATGAGAGCAGTGTCGAATTATCAGAACGGGTCAAACGAACTGCGTTGAAAAATCTGCCTAATCAATGTTTGCATCAGCTTCTAGACAACAGCGACTCACTTAGTAAACACAAACAAGGCGTTTACGAATTAATGTGGTGTTGTTTTTAGTTCGGCAAAGACATTATTCACCAAACAGCGAGTACACAGGAGAAATAGAAGGTTTATTAGTTGTTGTCCTGTTGTTTTCTCAGCGCCTTGTGTTTTAACAGCTGGTACGTGAGTGATATGTGGAGTTAATAAATTCTAACGTTACATTAGAATAATCTGATGAGGTTAAGTTGTGTTTGTTGGTGTGAAATCACTTTAATATGTCCAAATTGCAGATAAAATAAACCACAAGTAGCTGGTTAAATTGTAGAAATAAACCTGCCTGATGTTATCAGCTGTCCTATAATTTATCTCTCAGACTTTTAAACAGCGAGGCTGCTGGAGCTTCATCAGCAGAAAGTCTGAGGTAAAATATGTGAGCTTCTAACCTCAGACTTTCTGATAGTGAAGCTGCTGGTTGGCCCCGTGTTACGCTACTAACTAAATGTTTCGGGAACCTGAAACATTAAAAATTTAGATCATCAAACACTTCATTTCCTGCATCATTCTGGTTAAAGCTTCTGCACCAAGTTACGATGGAAATGTTTTTATTTATGTAAAAGGGAAGACAGATTTCAGTCATCAGGTGGCATTTCAAAAAGAAATCTAACAGCAGCTCTCAGATCTGTTTCTCCTGTAACATCCCGGCTGAGGCCTGGTTTAGTCTTCCCAACTCTTTTGTCATGTTCACAGTGAGAGAACGGAAAACACAAATAGGATCTTTAGGACGCTCTGACAGAGGGTGGCGCTGAACAACTTCTGTTCAAGCGACAAATCAGAGAACAGAGCCGCTCCTCTTGTTCCTGTTATGTTCTCCAGATGCTGACAGGTGTTTGTCCACCGCAGTCGGTGTCCAATCCAAACCACCGTCGCACACAGGAAGTGAAAACGTTCCTTCAAAGGTAACCCTGCGTCTCTCTGTGTTCCAGGTAACCAGGAGCGGGGATGGAACGACCCCCCTCAGTTCTCATACGGCCTCCAGATGGCCCGCGGACCGCACAGGAACCTCCTGAACAAGAGAGCAGCTCCAGCAGCAGCTTCAGGTAGGAGATCACTGAGCGATTTCCTGTCGACAGAGTCTCTGCTCGCCGTCACGCAGCTGCTGAGCTACAGGAGCTCTGGAGGAGAGAGGCGGGCGGCGCCGGAGCTTCGGACCAATAAACCCCCGCAGTCTGATTCTGATAACGGAGCCGTGTGCTGACAGGAGGAGCTCAGAGTTGACTGCTTTATTAAAATAACTTTCATTTTTAGGATTAAAAGGTCGAGTTATCTGCTGTTCTTGTTGGCGTCAGTGGACTCCAGGGGCTTCGTTTCTAAACGCTGCGTACGTCCACAACAGGGCTGGAAACGTGCGGACGCCACTTCCCAAGCACAGGTTGACCTGAGGGAGACTGTGCGCCCTGGAAGTGAACTCATAAAGAGGAGAAACGGCGCCTCACATGGCAGAAGGATGAAACGCTTTGAAATGAAGAGGCGGCTGCTGTGTGAAATAAATCCAGTATTCCAGGCTTAAAGCCTTTCTGAAGAAAAAATAAGAAACATGATTTAAGATCATTTGCAGCCACAAAAAGATCCAGATTCAGGAGCATAAACACAACATGTTTAATCAGGAGTCAGATTAATTAATACTTTATTTATTCTCCTAAATCAGGTGAACAGGAGACAAATGACGTTTAAACTCGCTGTTTTCAGTGCGTCAGTCGAGTTTCATATTCATATTTCATGTGAGTTGTTCTCACATGTTCGTTTCCTTATAGAACCGAACGCTGAGCGTCGGCGTGAGGATGTGACGCTTGTAGAAACGCGTTATGGAAAATAAAACACTATTTTATGTCATATTTCTTTAACTCAGCAGCTTCGTTCAGTTTGTGTGATTAAATGTTTAAACTCAGAGGAAGTCATTTGGTTTCCTCTCTTGACAAACGGATCAGTACCTCGGTCGTCCCGCCTCCAGCCAGCTACGTCACTGCTCAGAGGGAGGCCCCTTCCTGCAGATCTGTTATAAAGGGGCGGGGCTCCGGGGCCCCTTTCCTCCAGGGCACAAGCACCAAAAGGAACGTCAGTCCCTGAGTTAGATTCAGAGTCTGCCTCCTTTTCTTCCTGCAGTCAGGAGGCATTAATATTAATGAGCTTCACTGAGCGTTTGGAGGGCCGGACATGGCGCTCCTTCACAGGGGCCACATTTCAAGTTGATTGTGATTTATAAAGAGAACTTGTAAGGAAACATGTCGATTCAGATGTTTAACAAATCAGCGTCTTAACATATTTGCGTTTAGTCTGAATGCAGTCAGTCTCTCCAAGATGCATGATGGTTAAAACACCTACCATCCTTGTCTCTGATTGGTCCTCAGATGCAGGAGCCCCGCCCATGGCTCCTCCCTCATGCAGTCCTCTGGCCCCACCTCCATGTGGTCTGGCCCCGCCCCCTCTGCACCCAGGTAAGAAGAAGGGCTGCCGAGCCGAACCTCCGGTTATTCTTAAACGTCTCTGAACTCCTCGTCTCTTCCTCGCAGCTCGTCCTCCAGGAGGCAGCGTGGCCACGCCCCCTCCGCCCCTGGGACCAGTGAGAAGTCAGAAAGAGGCCGACAGCAGCCAATCAGAGAGTGAGCCTGATGTGGAGGGCGTGCTGTTGGTGTTGAACCGAGCGCTCGCTGCCTGCAGACAGACAGTCAGAGTGAGTTTGAAGCCTTCAGAAACATTCCTGATCTGATTAAAGATGATTATTGATCCTGTCAGCGGGCGGAGACGGGCGGAGAGCTCGGGGGCGGAGAGCTCGGGGGCGGACACGATCGGAGACGGGCGGAGAGCTGGCGGAGAGCTCGGGGTCGGAGAGCTCGGGGGCGGACACGATCAAATTGAAATGTAGAGTGCTTCACAGAGAGGCTTGTAGTTTCAGGTGGAGCAGGAACTACAAACATGGGCTCTGACTGTGACCTCTGACCTCTGTGTGCAGGATCAGGTGTGTAACGACGTGGCAAAGAGGCTCCGCCTCCTGGAGGACAGCTGGAGGTCGGGCAGACTGAGCCTGCCGGTCAGGAGACGCATGGACGCCCTGTCTCTGGGTAACTGTCCCTCTACACACCTGCCTGTCCACTGAACACCTGTCTGTCTGAGTACTCACCTGTCCCCCTGTCCGTCTCTCAGAGTTACAGGCTGGCCGCTGGGACTCAGCTGATGAGATCCACCGCTCGCTGATGGTCGATCATGTGACCGAAGTTAGCCAATGGATGGTCGGCGTCAAACGACTCATCGCTGAGACCCGAAAACTGAGTCCAGAGCTATTAGAACCACTTCAGAAACCAGCAGGACCAGTCCAGGACCCTGCAGGACCAGTCCAGGACCCTGCAGAACCAGTCCAGGACTCTGCAGGACCAGTCCAGGACCCTGCAGAACCAGTCCAGGACTCTGCAGGACCAGTCCAGGACCCTGCAGGACCAGTCCAGGACGCAGTCTCCCAGTCCTGACTCTGTTAATCCTTCAGTTTCTTTGTGCTGTCTGCAGACTTTGATTCTTTTAACCAAAACCAGGAGGTGAGATCCCCAGGAGCAGGTAGGGGGTCAGTGGTTTGACCCTAAACCGGGATGGACACGTCCTTCAGTTCTGGTCCGGACTGTGTCTGGTCCCAGGACTGTAGACTTTGGTATTACATTATAAGTCCTTAGACCATGAAGCACATGTTGAATCATTCAGACTTCACTTCCTGACGACATCATGATCAAGAATCAGAACCAAGTCCAGAAATCAGCTCAGAGACCAGAGAGACGCTGCAGAACTAACGGGAGCTGCTGATTCAGGCCCTTTTAATGGGGCCAGTTTCACTAAATCCTAATCTGTTAAAACCAGGTCTGGTGTCTTGATTTTTGTCTTGGGGTTGCTGCTCAGTGTCAGACTTTGAAATCCACCACTCTGGTCTCTAGAATCTGTGTTCTGGACACCCTGGACCCTATACTGTAGACTGTAGACTTGGTTTCTGGACTCTAGCCTTTGAACTCTCTTCAGACTCTCTGGACTCCCCTCCAGCTGCTCAGCAACACCCTTGTCACTACCCAGAACATCCTAGAAACCAGCGCTGACCCCTCTTATCTATGGCCTGTTTCTGGACTCTAACGATCTACACGGTCATGTGATTTTTCCACCAATCACAGCAGAGCTCTAAGCATTAACGGTAAACCTCCGTTTATAGGCGGAGACTGAAACAAATAAATGTGGGAATAAATCTCTTGTCTCCTTTCTGCGTTGAAGCGTGTTGAGTGTTTTTATTCTTCATGTTTCCCTGCTAGACCCCCTGCTCCACTGTCACCCCCCCCCTTTAAACAGGAAACAAAACGTCTTAAAAGCCAACAATACGTCTGTGGCATCGGCATATGAAGAGGAACCAGGGTCCTGCAGAGGGTCTTCAGCCCACATGTGTGTTGCAGGAAACAACTAGTTTCAGCAGTGAGCTGGAACTGCAGCAGATCTGGGACCAGAACGGTCTCTGCTGCTTTAGATAAATGAACCATATTCATAACTGACCCAGAGTGTTCTCAGTTTCTGATCTCATGTTAAAACACCAGAGACCAGTCTGGATGTGTTCAGGTCTTCTCTCATAGTATTTTCATCCTGCAGTGCTGAGACCTGACCAGCAGGAGGCAGCAGAGGACAGTGAGGACATTTAGTCTGGTCCCCACTGCTTCTAAGGTTTAATGCCTTAGTTTTAGTGTTGACATTCGGGATAGGGTCCGGGGTCGAGGTCTGGGTCGAGGTCAGGGTCCGGGGTCGAGGTCAGGGTCCGGGGTCCAGGGTTTAACTTTATCTGTGACCCGCTGACATAAATCTAGAACGTGCGGAGCACCATGAAAGATTCACCAGATGTTTCAGCTGCTGCTGAGCTCAACTTCTCACACTAATGAAGCAGAAAGTAAATCAGAGCAACACCAGAATCCATCCTGACCTGAGACACGGGGACAGACGGTAACTTCAACCCTGCGGGCAGTCGGAGGACGCACAGCTGTTACTGTGATGTAGAGACGTGTTACAGATTAATGACTCACTTCTCTGTTACTGGTTGCTCTGCCTGTTCCGGGATCAAACGTACGGCTGAACCGAAGCGCACTGATTTTTTACTGCGCTGACGAGGTGAGTAAAACCTCTGACACGCCCAGCAGACGGGAGAAAACAAACCTTCAAGCCCGCAACATTTCAAATAAACATGTTCAGTCTGAAAACGTTGCAGACCGTTTTGAGGCTGAACTCGCCCCTGGTTACAGGCTTGTCAGGACCCGCCCTACTCTGTACTGCACAAATGCAACTCCCATCAAAGATCTTATAGAAGTGAGATGCTTCACTCGGCAGCTAAACCGGAGCATTCGACGCACAGAGTGAAACAAGGAGCTGCAGCAAAGTGCAGAACACGATGAACCTGAAAATGACCTCTTTAAAACCACCTCGCTTGTGAAAAAGCCACAGCAGCGACACACAGCTGCCCTCTATCGCTGACATGTATAGAACACGATCCAGGACTCATCCCACCCAGGTACAGGTCTGGTAAGATCCGAACCCTCAGACTCCTGAACAGTTTCTTTCCACATGCCATGAAAGAACTGAGCTTTCCGACAGAGGGAAGGTGTCACATCAGCCTTTAGAAATGTCTGCAGCAACAGAAGGAGGTCCTCATGTTGGTGAAGGTAGCTGCTGCTGCTGCTGTGAACATCCGCACTCCTGCCTTTAGCACCGAGCCTCTAATACACCCCCCCCCCCCAGCTTTCCTACATTACATTTATTCATTTACCTGACGCTTTTATCCAAAGCGACTGACAGCTGCTCAGAGGTCGCACGCCTCTGGAGCAACTGGGGGTTAAGTGTCTTGCTCAGGGACACTTTGGGGGGCGCGTCACAGCGGAGAGTCGAACCCGGGTCTCTCACGCCAAAGGCTTTCGTTCCTACCTTCAGTGGACCTGATGCATTTCTGAATGATGCTCAGTTTTAAAGAGCTGCTGCTATCGTGTCGCCGCTGCTCTCTGCTGCAGAGGTAACCAATCAGGAACCGCCGCATGCCATCAGCTCGGCTGCTCCAGGTAACCCCGGTGCTCCGGGTAACCCCGGAGCTCCAGATGCCCCCGGTGCTTCTGGTTTGGGTGCAGTCTTGCGTTCCAGTAAGCTGCTTCCACTTCTGATCAGCCAGCTGTTACTTTTAAAGCCCTTAAAGTGAACTGATCCAGCTGCTGAGTGGCTCTTCGGCTGTAACGAGCTCTGCAGCCTGCAGGGGGCGCTGCGTCTTTACAGAGTTTATCGTCAGAAGTTTGATTGAGCTGCAAAGACGAGACGCTTCGACGTTTGCAGCTCAGTCTGAACTCTGCTGACCGGCCGGCTCTGCTCCACTCCTCCTCCTCCTCCTCTTCCTCCCTGGAGAGAGGAGGAGGAGGAGGCTCGAAAAGAGGAAACCAAGCAGAAAAGATGAGTGGCAGAAAGACAGACTCGTCCCCGCAGAGACAGGCAGACTAAAAATAGACAGAAAGAAAAAGGAGAGGTAAAGAAAAATGAAACCATGACCCACCAACAGTTAGTTTCAGAGTCCAGCATGACATCTTCAACGGTCCAAAGACCCAGAGACATTCAAAACCAGGACCCTGACTTCCACCAGGCAGAAGCAGAGACCTGATCCTGAAATGACTTCATGGTTAAATCATCAGATTCCTTCATTCGGACAGGGAACCTAAGGGGCTGAGGGGGCAACTGCCTCCAAGACCTCTGGGGTCTCCGACCTCCACGTACCAACACCTCTAGGGCCCCAGACTTCCTGGGACCGAGACCTCCAGGGACGGAGTACTCCATGGTAGTACTTCATTGCAGCACCCCTTGGTAGTAATCCATGGTAGACCCCCAGAGGCCAAAACTTCCACCATGCTGAAAACTATGGTAGCAGTCAGTGGTACATTACGTGGCACGTACAGCATCGGTGGGGTAAATATCCAGGGGAAGAAGTAAGAGCTGACAATCAATCCAAGGGAACTGTGAGGAGACAGAAGAAGAAGAGCACAGGAAGTGATGTCAGAGGTGTTATCAGGAGTTTTCAGGTCACTGAGTAACGGAGGGACATGAGTCCTTTTGGGCTGATCAGAAACCAAACGGGCTGCTGAGTTCTGGACCACTTGTAGGGGTTTCACCGCACGAGCTGGAAGGACTCCGTGGTAGAACTACAACAGCACTGCAAGCTTCAGTAGCAGAAGCACTAGTAGTAGTAGTTGCAGTACTTATAGTAGCAGTAATGTACGCAGTATTGCAGTTTTAGGTATAATCTCTCGGAGCTGGCGGTGTGTTTGCAGTCTGACTTTCCAGGCAGAGAGGATGCAGTTACCATGGCGACCCTGTGTGTGTGTGTGTGTGTGTGTGTGTGTGTGTGTGTGCTTCCTGGCCTGTGATTGGCTGGTGGGGGAGAGTGGGCGGGCAGGTGGAGCATCTGAAAGCGTCACTCTTGTCTCTCTCCCACAGATCAGGACAGAGAGACAGAGAGACGCAGCTCTCCTCACTGCTCTCTCCATCACCCCTCCATCTTCTTCTTCTTCTTCTTCCTCCTCTTCCTCCTCTTCCTCCTCCTCCTCCTCCTCCATCAAACAGAACTGAAACTCTCTCTCCATCTCTCTGCTTGTTCTTCCTCTTCTCCTCTTTCTGTCTCCTCCATCCTTCAGACAGACGGGTCTCACTGTTGGCCTTCATCTTCACCACCACCATCATCATCCTCAGAGGAAGACGGACAGCGAGCCCCCTGACCCTCGCCCCGCCGGGTCACAATGGCAACGGTCATCTGCACCCGTTTCACCGAAGAGTATCAGATGTACGAGGAGCTGGGCAAGTAAGTATCATCATCATCATCATCAGTACTGCGCTGCTGTTTGTAGTATTTAATTATTAAGTACCACAACTCTAAATATTATTACTGTTTATGGTAGAATTCTTTATTATCTTGCTTTTAATTTATGGACTTTACATTTAGATTGCTTATAATTGTTATTCATTTTATTAAATTAAATACAAGTGATATTTTTTTTTTCTGAATATTTTCTATTAAAGTTTAATGTATTATATATATATATCTATTATATACGCACATTTTTATATATTTATTAATATAGATTATTTAATTAGTTCTAATCATTATTAGTGAGTTTTATTATTATTTTATTTAGTTGTTTTATTTAACCTTTTTTACTTATAGTATATTCTATATATTTTTTTTATTTGTTGTATTTACAGTAATAATAATAATAATTCAAACAATTAAATTATTATCATTATTATATTGATGGTTTAAAGGTAGAAATTTTTATTTTACAATTTCATTATTACAACATAGTATATACAGTATCTATTTCACTCAATTGTTACTGGTAGGTCCCTTTAATGAAAAGTGTTTTCTTCTGTAGAATAAAATAAAAAATGATTATTAACAGTTACTAATACAGACCAGACTAATAAAATAAATGAACATGTTATCACTGAAAGCATTCGGGTTTACCTGATCATTCATGCATTATTGACTGTGATGCTGATCAGTCTCTGATCAAGATGGATGGATGAGTGTATCACCTTTCTGACCCCATCCCACTCACCGCCCACACACACACTCACACACACTCACACACACACACTCTCACACACACACACACACACACACACACACACACACACACACACACACACACACATAATGCCAGGTCTCTTACATAATATGATGGTGGGTGGCAGAACTCAGCTTTCATAAGAAACACAGACAGAAAGCTTCTTTCTGCAAAACCACTTTCACTTCCAGAGATGAATATGTTCAGGAAAATAAGAAGTGTTGTACTTTATTATGGAAATGATTGTCATTGATCACAGAAGAAACATCTAGAGAGCAAATTAAACCTGAGCAGCAGAGGTGAAGACATCCTGATTTTATCTCCAGGAACACTGGATCCTACATTTCCCATCATGCACATGGATGCTGCACCAGTATGAGTACCGGTAGTAGAGGCAGCAGCACCAGTAGGAGTACCAGTAGTAGAGGCAGCAGCACCAGTATGAGTACCGGTAGTAGAGGCAGCAGCACCAGTAGGAGTACCGGTAGTAGAGGCAGCAGCACCAGTAGGAGTACCGGTAGTAGAGGCAGCAGCACCAGTATGAGTACCAGTAGTAGAGGCAGCAGCACCAGTAGTAGAGGCAGCAGCACCAGTAGGAGTACCGGTAGTAGAGGCAGCAGCACCAGTAGGAGTACCAGTAGTAGAGGCAGCAGCACCAGTAGGAGTACCAGTAGTAGAGGCAGCAGCACCAGTAGGAGTACCAGTAGTAGAGGCAGCAGCACCAGTATGAGTACCAGTAGTAGAGGCAGCAGCACCAGTAGGAGTACCAGTAGTAGAGGCAGCAGCACCAGTAGGAGTACCAGTAGTAGAGGCAGCAGCACCAGTATGAGTACCAGTAGTAGAGGAGCAGCAGTACCAGTAGTAGAGGCAGCAGCACCAGTAGGAGTACCAGTAGTAGAGGCAGCAGTACCAGTAGGAGTACCGGTAGTAGAGGCAGCAGCACCAGTATGAGTACCAGTAGTAGAGGCAGCAGTACCAGTAGGAGTACCGGTAGTAGAGGCAGCAGCACCAGTAGGAGTACCAGTAGTAGAGGCAGCAGCACCAGTAGGAGTACCAGTGTAGAGGCAGCAGCACCAGTAGGAGTACCAGTAGTAGAGGCAGCAGCACCAGTAGGAGTACCAGTAGTAGAGGCAGCAGCACCAGTAGGAGTACCAGTAGTAGAGGCAGCAGCACCAGTAGTAGAGGCAGCTGCACCAGTGAGTACCGTAGTAGAGGCAGCAGCACCAGTAGTAGAGGCAGCAGCACCAGTATGGGTACCGGTAGTAGAGGCAGCAGCACCAGTATGAGTACCAGTAGTAGAGGCAGCAGCACCAGTAGGAGTACCAGTAGTAGAGGCAGCAGCACCAGTAGTAGAGGCAGCTGCACCAGTATGGGTACCGGTAGTAGAGGCAGCTGTACCAGTATGGGTACCGGTAGTAGAGGCAGCAGCACCAGTATGGGTACCAGTAGTAGAGGCAGCAGCACCAGTAGTAGAGGCAGCAGCACCAGTATGAGTACCGGTAGTAGAGGCAGCAGCACCAGTAGTAGAGGCAGCAGCACCAGTATGAGTACCGGTAGTAGAGGCAGCAGCACCAGTAGGAGTACCAGTAGTAGAGGCAGCAGCACCAGTAGGAGTACCGGTAGTAGAGGCAGCAGCACCAGTAGGAGTACCAGTAGTAGAGGCAGCAGCACCAGTAGGAGTACCAGTAGTAGAGGCAGCAGCACCAGTAGGAGCACCAGTAGTAGAGGCAGCAGCACCAGTA
>NC_060172.1:4266925-4284144 GCF_021292245.1 Micropterus dolomieu | reverse complement strand
GTAGAGGCAGCAGCACCAGTAGGAGTACCAGTAGTAGAGGCAGCAGCACCAGTAGTAGAGGCAGCAGCACCAGTATGAGTACCAGTAGTAGAGGCAGCAGCACCAGTAGGAGTACCAGTAGTAGAGGCAGCAGCACCAGTAGTAGAGGCAGCAGCACCAGTATGAGTACCAGTAGTAGAGGCAGCAGCACCAGTAGGAGTACCAGTAGTAGAGGCAGCAGCACCAGTAGTAGAGGCAGCAGCACCAGTAGGAGTACCAGTAGTAGAGGCAGCAGCACCAGTAGTAGAGGCAGCAGCACCAGTATGAGTACCAGTAGTAGAGGCAGCAGCACCAGTAGTAGAGGCAGCAGCACCAGTAGGAGTACCAGTAGTAGAGGCAGCAGCACCAGTAGTAGAGGCAGCAGCACCAGTAGGAGTACCAGTAGTAGAGGCAGCAGCACCAGTAGTAGAGGCAGCAGCACCAGTAGGAGTACCAGTAGTAGAGGCAGCAGCACCAGTATGAGTACCAGTAGTAGAGGCAGCTAACTTGTAGCATATTTGTGTAAGTTAACTTTTAAGAGAACATGCAGCTAATCGAAGCTTCATAATGTTTAGCAACAAATCAAATCAACATTTCTTCTTTCATCTTTTGTCACAAACGAAAAATGAAAATATCACATAATTTGTTTTTTAACAAAATAAGTAGACATTGCTAAAAAACAAAAGTTTCTGTTCTGTGATAAATATGTGAAAAGCATCTTTAGCCCAGACAGATGTCCTCTGATAACGTGTAATTTCCTGACATGGTTCCTGTTCAAAGTGTTCTCTTGTAAATCAAGCTGATTGGTTCCTCCTGTTGCGTTTGCAGGGGAGCGTTTTCTGTGGTGCGTCGCTGTGTGAAGGTGCTGTCTGGTCAGGAGTACGCCGCCAAGATCATCAACACCAAGAAACTGTCAGCCAGAGGTGAGGACCTGAAGGAGGCCTGCAGACACTCTGGGCCACATCAGACAGTAACAACACATTTAGAACAGGTGACCTTCCACCTGATCTGAAAACACACCACATGCAGGAATCCCCACGTTGTTGGCAGGTGGGACTTGGCCACCTGGGGTCTGCTACTCACTGCTGCTTCTCACAAGCTGAGGCAACGACATCACATCAGATGTTAACGTCACACATCATTCTGCTGGTTTCAGGTGTGTTGGTGACGTGTGAAGCAACACCTGCTTTACAAATTACAGTGAGATATAAAATATCAGTGTGTACTCACCTTTGATCGATCCTAAAACACCTAAATATTGATTCTATCTTTTCATGTTTCAACACTGAAGAAATGACCCTTTGCTCCAGTGTAAAGTAGTGAGCGTGCAGCTTGTAGAACGGTGTAAATCTGCTGTCCACTCAAAATAACACATCACACAGCCATTAATGTCTAAACCGCTGGCAACAAAAGTGAGGACACCCCTAAGTGAAAATGTCCAAATTGGGCCCAATAAGCCGAGGCTGTAAGAAGACCTCCAAGACCCTGAAACTGAGCTGTAGCACGGCGGCCGAGACCACACAGCGGTTCACTAGGACAGGCCTCGTCATGGTCGACCAAAGCAGCTGAGTGCACGTGCTCAGCGTCATATCCAGAGGTTGTCTTTGGGAAACAGACGTCTGAGTGCTGCCAGCATTGCTGCAGAGGTTGAAGGGGTGGGGGGGTCGGCCTGTCAGGGCTCAGACCATACGCCGCACACTGCATCAAACTGGTCTGCATGGCTGTCGACCCAGAAGGAAGCCTCTTCTGAAGATGATGCACAAGAAAGCTGCAAACAGTTTGCTGAAGAGCAGCAGACTAAAGACATGGACTACTGGAACCAGGTCCTGTGGTCTGATGAGACCAAGATAAACTTATTTGGTTCAGATGGTGTCAAGCGTGTGTGGCGGCAACCAGGTGAGGAGGACAAAGACAAGTGAGTCCTGCCTACAGTCCAGCATGGTGGTGGGAGTGTCCTGGTCTGGGGCTGCATGAGTGCTGCCGGCACTGGGGAGCTACAGCTCACTGAGGGAACCATGAATGCCAACATGTACTGTGACATACTGAAGCAGAGCGGGATCCCCTCCCTTCAGAGACTGGGCCGCAGGGCAGTATTCCAACATGATACCCAAACACGCCTCCAAGACGACCGCTGCCTCGCTAAAGAAGCTGAGGGTAAAGGTGACGGACTGGCCGAGCATGTCTCCAGACCTGAACCCTACTGAGCATCTGTGGGGCTCCTCAAACGGAAGGTGGAGGAGCCCAAGGTCTCTAACATCCACCTGCTCCGTGATGTCGTCCTGTGAACCTGTGAAGCTCAGGTGAACTCCAGGCCCAAGAGGGTTAAGGCAGCGCTGGAAAATAATGGTGGCCACACAAAATATTGACACTTTGGGTCCAATTTGGACATTTTCACTTAGGGGTGTCCTCACTTTTGTTGCCAGCGGTTTAGACATTAACGGCTGTGTGATGTGTTATTTTGAGGGGACAGCAGATTTACACTGTTATACAAGCTGTAGACTCTCTACTTTACACTGGAGCAAAGGGTCATTTCTTCAGTGTTGTCACATGGAAAGATTATCATTATCATTAGCTTATCTTGCTTTTTTAGGAGCAGCTGCATTTTTCCAAAGAACAGTAATTCATATAAAAAAAACTAATAATAATGTAAAATTACCTGCCATCATTTCAGAGTTTCCTCTGGTTGTTCTTGGTTGGTGTTCTGAGCAGATCCATGTTCTCCCGGGGAGTCGGGGAGTTTCTGCTAAGGTTTAGTATTTAGGATGTTAGGGTAGAAAGTGCAGCTCTGTCTCTACCTGTCCTCTGAGTCTCTACCTGTCCTCAGAGTATCTACCTGTCCTCTGAGGTTCTACCTGTCCTCTGAGTCTCTACCTGTCCTCAGAGTATCTACCTGTCCTCTGAGGTTCTACCTGTCCTCTGAGCCTCTACCTGTCCTCTGAGTCTCTCCTCTCCTGGTAGCCAGCTCTGTCTATGTCCAGGCTGTGGTCACCCAGTCTGTCTGTTGTCCGCCTGTTTCTTAGTTTAGGACATTTTATTGTGCTCAGTGTGAATTCTCTTTTTAGACCCAGATGTTTTGGTCGTTTCTTTCCAGTATTCAAGATATTTTTGTTTTTGCTTGTTGATAATGTGGTTTGGTCTGCTTGAGTTTGTGTTGCTGTTCTGAGGCTGTTGGACGTTTGTTTCTGCCTCAGGACCAGCTGGCTGAGGGGAGTCCTGGTGTGTCAGGGCTCTGTGATGGTCTGTCTGGGGGTTAACTGCTTTATTGATCATTTCTGGTTTTGTAGGGAGAGAGGGTTTGGGCCGAGTTCTGCTCTGCACAGATTATTTAGTGTTTTTCTCTGCACCTGCAGGATGCATGCTCTCTCTCTCCCCCTCTCTCTCCATCTTTTTTATCTCTATTCTGGTTTTGAGATTTCCTGTGGTTGCTTAGCAACACCTTGCAAAGTTGACACATCAGTGTGTAACGCCACTGCAGGAACTCATGTTACCAACACTGTTACATCATCATCATTATAATATAAATAATAACACAGATTATAACGTGAGGGAGGACGAGCGATTGTTTTTAGTCTCGTTCTGAGTTCACTCTGTAGCCTTCACTATCGAGCTCTAAAGAATTACTAAATACGCCCTGTGTATCAGTTCGCTTTTCATTACTGATTAATCTCTTGATTGTTCTCATGATTGACTTGTCTTTAATATGTCCGTCCAAACTGACGCCTTCAAGCGCCAAAAATATTCATATTTTAACCTTTACAATAAAGAAAACGAGAAAATCTGAAACCAGGTTTTAATTGATCAGTTAGCAAAATAGTTGCTAATTAATTTCTGTGCGACCAGTTATTTGATTTAAAGTTTCAGCTCTAAACACATCCCATAATAATAATAATAATAATGATAGTGATAATTATAGCCTGAGGGTGTGCTGGCTCAATAATAAACACCAACAGCAGAACCAGGACTACGTCTTCTTCTTCACACCCTCATAAAGTCCAAATCACCTCCTCCACATCTTCAGCTCTAACGAGCCACAAATCACATCTCATCCCATAATATTCCCTCCGCAGCGCTGCAGCCTCCGGCTCTGCTCATGTTTGAGTTTTAATTCAAGTTTAACGATGTTGTTTTGGTCTCACAATGGAAATGATAGATCTTAGCTTTTATCAGTATGAACGTGAGGAACTGAAACGGCTGATTTCATGACATCATCCTGGTCTGTAACAGGAAGTCTGCTCATATTTCAACCAGACTGTCAGAGTAAAGCGCCCCCTACAGGCTGCAGTGGTCATTATTCTGTTTTAACTATTCTTACATTCTTAATAATATTAGTACTTTTTGGACTTTACTTACTTACTAAGTGATGCAGTACTTTCACTTGTAATGGAGGGATTTTAGAAGTTGTTATTGGTACTAAAGTATATGATAAAATACTTCATCCACCTCTGCTGGTAGTGTCCAGTATCACTGATGGTGACCGACTTTCTGTGAGTCAAACGCCATCTGACCAGTTTGTCTTATTGGAAATCTGGAGCTGAAGCCATCAAATGTTCTTTAAACCAGCAGCCTGCCTCCGTCTGTGTTTGCTTTGTGGCACAGTGTGTGTTTCATGTTCTTATATCTCAGTGGGGACTTGAACCTGAGCGGGTGGAGACTGCTTTGTGAGGGTGGAGACTATGTTAAGGTGAGGGTTAAGGTTTGGCATGTAGCTGCGACGGTTAAGGTGAGGGATGTCAGTGAGATGTCCCCACAGAGATGTCTGAAACAGACATGTGTGATGTATGTTTGATTTCCTGGGGAAGAGGAGTTTCCCCGACCTGCAGCAGAACGTCTCTGCAGCAGCTCTTTGACTCGTCTCATTCCTGCGACGTTCACACGGTGATATTTCGCTGCTCAGATCTGTTTTCAGCTCTGATGTCTGAAATGTGTTTGTGTTGAGCTTCAGAGCTGCTGCTCGGTTGGAAACCTTCCTCGGCAGATTCTCTTTTGGCTGCCGGTCACTCGTCACCTCGCCGAGTCTCAGCTGTCCAATCAGCTGAAACTGAGCAACGGCTGGTCTCGGATCAGTCACTGCAGCACTGTTGGAGATGAACAGAGAGGCTGAACTGAGCTGAGTTCAGAGGGGTTTTGTGGTTTTGGATGGTTGTGGTTTAGAGTCAGAACATAATGAAGAACAACAGCAGCTGGCCACAGAAAATAGAGACTGAAACAGACTTCTCCTTCCTGTTCTACAGAAGAGCTCTCTGCTCTGTCTGATGTCTCTTCATCTCTTCTGTGTGTCTGTCTTCATCTTTTCTGTCTGATATATTCATCTCTTCTGTGTGTCTGTCTTCATCTCTTCTGTTTGTCTGTCTTCATCTCTTCTGTGTGTCTGTCTTCATCTTTTCTGACTGATGGTTTTATCTCTTCTGTCTGATGTCTTCATCTCTTCTGTCTGTCTTCATCTCTTCTGACTGATGTCTTTATCTTTTCTGTCCGTCTTCATCTCTTCTGACGTCTTCATCTTTTGTGATGTCTTTTTATCTGTTTTGATTGATGTCTTCATCTCTTCTATCTGTCTTCATCTCTTCTGACCGATATCTTCATCTCTTCTGTCTGATGTCTTCATCTTTTCTGACGTCTTCATCTCTTCTGTTCGATGTCTCGATCTCTTCTGTCCGTCTTCATCTCTTCTGACGTCTTCATCTTTTCTGATGCTTTTTTATCTGTTTTGATTGATGTCTTCATCTCTTCTATCTGTCTTCATCTCTTCTGACCGATATCTTCATCTTGTCTGTCTGATCTCTTCACCTCTTCTGATGTCTTTATCTCTTCTGTCTGATGTTTTTATCTTTTCTGTCTTCATCTTTTCTGTCTGATGTCTTTATCTTTTCTATCTGTCATCATCTCTTCTGACCGATGTCTTCCTCTCTTCTGTCTGATGTTGTCATCTCTTCTATCTGTCTTCATCTTTTCTGACTGATGTCCACATCTCTTCTGTCTGTCTTTATCTCTTCTGACTGATGTCCTTATCTCTTCTGTTCGATGTCTTCATCTCTTCTATCTGTCTTCATCTCTACTATCTGTCTTCATCTCTACTATCTGTCTTCATCTCTTCTGACTGATGTCCACATCTCTTCTGTCTGTCTTTATCTCTTCTGTTCGATGTCTTCATCTCTTCTATCTGTCTTCATCTCTACTATCTGTCTTCATCTCTACTATCTGTCTTCATCTCTTCTGACTGATATCTTCATCTCTTCTGTCTGATGTCTTTATCTCTTCTGTCTGATGTCTTCATCTCTTCTATCTGTCTTCATCTCTACTATCTATCTTCATGTCTTCTGACTGATATCTTCGTCTCTTCTGTCTGATGTCTTCATCTTTACTGACTGATGTCTTCATCTCTTCTGTCTGTCTTTATCTCTTCTGTCTGATGTCTTCATCTCTTCTATCTGTCTTCATCTCTTCTATCTGTCTTCATGTCTTCTGACTGATATCTTCGTCTCGTCTGACTGATGTCCTCATCTCTTCTGACTGATGTCTTCATCTCTTCTGTCTGTCTTCATCTCTTCTGTCTGATGTCCTAATCTCTTCTGATGTCTTTATCTTTTCTGTCTTCATTTCTTCTGACTGATATCTTCATCTCTTCTGTCTTTCTTATCTCTTCTGTCTGTCCATCTTCATCTTTTCTGACGTCTTCATCTCTTCTGTACGATGTCTTTATCTCTTCTGTCTTTCTTCATCTCGTCTGACTGTTTTCATCTTTTCTGTCTGTCTGTCCTCATCTCTTCAAACTGATGTCTTTATTTCTAATGACTTTCTTCATCTCTTTTGTCTGTCTGTCTTCATCTTTACTGACTGATATCTTCGTCTCTTCTGTCTGATGTCTTCATCTTTACTGACTGATGTCTTCATCTCTTCTATCTGTCTTCATCTCTTCTATCTGTCTTCATGTCTTCTGACTGATATCTTCGTCTCGTCTGACTGATGTCTTCATCTCTTCTGACTGATGTCTTCATCTCTTCTGTCTGTCTTCATCTCTTCTGTCTGATGTCCTAATCTCTTCTGATGTCTTTATCTTTTCTGTCTTCATTTCTTCTGACTGATATCTTCATCTCTTCTGTCTTTCTTATCTCTTCTGTCTGTCCATCTTCATCTTTTCTGACGTCTTCATCTCTTCTGTACGATGTCTTTATCTCTTCTGTCTTTCTTCATCTCGTCTGACTGTTTTCATCTTTTCTGTCTGTCTGTCCTCATCTCTTCAAACTGATGTCTTTATTTCTAATGACTTTCTTCATCTCTTTTGTCTGTCTGTCTTCATCTTTACTGACTGATATCTTCGTCTCTTCTGTCTGATGTCTTCATCTTTACTGACTGATGTCTTCATCTCTTCTATCTGTCTTCATCTCTTCTATCTGTCTTCATGTCTTCTGACTGATATCTTCGTCTCGTCTGACTGATGTCTTCATCTCTTCTGACTGATGTCTTCATCTCTTCTGTCTGTCTTCATCTCTTCTGTCTGATGTCCTAATCTCTTCTGATGTCTTTATCTTTTCTGTCTTCATTTCTTCTGACTGATATCTTCATCTCTTCTGTCTTTCTTATCTCTTCTGTCTGTCCATCTTCATCTTTTCTGACGTCTTCATCTCTTCTGTACGATGTCTTTATCTCTTCTGTCTTTCTTCATCTCGTCTGACTGTTTTCATCTTTTCTGTCTGTCTGTCCTCATCTCTTCAAACTGATGTCTTTATTTCTTATGACTTTCTTCATCTCTTCTGTCTGTCTATCTGTCTGTCTGTCTTCATCTTTACTGACTGATATCTTCATCTCTTCTGTCTGATATCTTCATCTCTTCTGTCTGATGTCTTCATCTCTTCTATCTGTCTTCATCTCTTCTGTCTGATGTCTTTATCTCTTCTGTCTGATGTCTTCATCTCTTCTATCTGTCTTCATCTCTTCTGTCTGATGTCTTCATCTCTTCTGTCTAATATCTTCATCTCTTCTGTCTGATGTCTTCATCTCTTCTGCATATACAATATATTGTATATATTGACATTTTTTATTCATTGTTGTTACTGATGGCTGCATGGGTCACTAAAGCTCTCCTCTACGTCCACATGAAGTCGATTAAGTTTTAAAAGGTGTAATTTTTTCTTTTCTTCTGTCCAAACAACATAATCTCCTTTAAAACCTGAGCTTTTCCAACACGTCTCCAGAGTGTGTAAATGTTAACCTTCGGCTTGGAGTTTCCGTGTGTTAGAGGGAAATTTTACAAGATGAGGATGTGAGCTGCTCAGTGAAGGCTGTCTGTCGTTGATTTAACTGTAAATACAAAGTATAGATTAAACACTTTTTTTTTTTTTAAAGCGTTAGTTGGCAGGTGCCTTTCTTCAGCCCTGAGTCGTGTCTGCAGGGTTTCAGCCTGTATGTAGCCTGAGAGGCCAGGGCAAAGAAGAAACCTTTAACCACTGGCTGCTGCTCACTAAGTTTATTGATCCGAGACTCAGACGAAGAAATCAACCTTCTTATTAAATCAGACCTTCTCTCTTGTGAACAGTCAGAAAACAAACCCGGCTGTATCTGTCCTGCAGATGATACTGTTGGAATTATTCACTTTGAAAATCTCCTCACTGAAGGCAGATTCATCACACACCTGGGCTGCAAATCACATACTAATGTACTGCTACTGCATTCTCAGTATGCAATGCACTCTGCCAACTACATACTCAGTATGTACTACACTCTGCCAACTACATACTCAGTATGTACTACACTCTGCCAACTACATACTCAGTATGTACTACACACTGCCCACTACATACTCAGTATGTACTACACTCTGCCAACTACATACTCAGTATGTACTGCACACTGCCCACTACATACTCAGTTGGTATGTACTGCATACTGCCTAGTACACACAGGAAGTGTAACATAGGGTCTGACCCCATCTGGAGCTATCCCCGGAAATGTCCCTGTTTTTAACAGTGTGTTATTCATAGACTGTATAAGGTGTTAACAGACCTGAAATCAGATTTTACGTGCCAGAAAGACTGGTCAGCAGAGCGTACAGGTGTTGTGCTGAAAACTGATTACCGTCCGCGGAAGCGTGCGCAGCATGTTAAAGCTGTATCACTCAGTCTCTCTACGTCTGCAGCTGCTTTTATCTGGATCAAACAGAGACATAACTTTCAAATAAACTTTACACTTTATCTCCGTGGTAAAAGCAAAGATATGTCTTTGTGATAGGCCTACTTTTAACGTTTCTTTTAACAGAATAATCACAATTGTGGCCAAATAAGTGTTTATCATAACCAAGCATGACATTTATGTGATTATAGACAATAATTGTAGCCTGTTGCTGCTGATGGATGATGTGTTTGATAGGCCTATATGTCTAATATCCTTGTTCATATTTGGAAAACAGACTGTAGCCTATAATTAACATGACTTACTGCTGAGTTATAAATAAAATATAGACAAGATCTCTTTTGCAATTATCCTTATGACTCTACATTATTTAACTTGCTGTGTACCAACCAATCCGGTCCTTTTTACCTGTTGAAATACCTCTAAATGGCCAAACACACATAAAATGCATTATTCCACTTACCAGAAAGTGATTGCAGCTTCTACTTATTGACTAAAAGGTCGTTTCTGCCTCAACATGACATCATTTAATTCAGAAGAGTTATATCTGACAGATTATAAAACTTTTTTATTTCATGATGACATATTTTTTAATGACACACTGACCACCAAACCAAAAACGTCCCCGGTTTTTGTTTCAGAAATCTGGTCACCTTAGTGTAACATCTCCTTAAGCTAATGCTAGTTTAGCATATGTGCTAATGTTAGCTGTTTGTTAGCTTCTTTCTGTCATCATGTCTGAAGGCGTCTGGCTGCCATGACTCTGATTGGTTATTATCAGAACCTCTACCCTGACTGTCTGTATCAATACCGGATCAATAACTCTGATCAATGTGTTTGTTTGTTCTCAGATCATCAGAAGTTGGACCGTGAAGCTCGAATCTGTCGTTTATTGAAGCACCCAAACATCGGTGAGTACTACTACATGTACTACAGGTACTGCAGATACTACTATTAGTACTGAGGTTACTACTAACGCTGCAGTTATTACTACCACTACTCATTCTAGATGATGATGATGGTGATGGTGGTGGTGATGAGGATGAGGATGATGATTAATTATGGTGCGGTTGGCGTTACTAACGGCAACCAGAGTGTGGTTACTAATTGATGAGGAGCAGTTATCTCCAGGGAGACGACTGAGAGCAGAGAGGTTTTCCTTCCTCCTCCTCTCTGATCTCTGATCACAGAGCAGCAAGGAATGCACACTACTACTACTGCTGAAGTAAAAGTACTATTAATGCACAGTAAAAATACTCTATGTATAATAAACATTACAGAAATATTATCAGCACTTCATTTATCAGCCTCTCAGCTTCTAATTAGCTTCAAATATGATGATATTAATAATAATGTTTGTTATTTATATCCGCTCTGTCCTGGCTGATGGGAGCCTTCCTCTGTTTAACGAGTCGCTTCCTCGGCCGCCATCATGCAGGACAAACAGACGTATTTGTACATCGCTTGTTTGATGTTTGGGTGATGACTGCTGAGTGAACCACAATTGGCCCCTTGGGGACAATAACAATACCCTTCATCCTCGGAAGTGCAGCAAACTTTTATTCACAGTAACTTTTCCTCCAGTCAAACGTGTCACCGACACCTGCCACAGACATACTATAGTACTCTTAGAAATACTTCTTTCTGAGTAGATGTGGCCCCACCCCTTTAGAAGCTAACGAATCCAGTTAAATTACACTTCCTGTGGCTCCTTCACAATTAAAGCCCTACGTGAAGGCTGGAATCAGACAGACGGATCCCAGTTACCAAAAAAATAAACTTTGATGAAGTGGAAACAAACGGAGTCGGACAGATGTTCAAACATGAACCTCACGTGGAGCCAGCCAGCCAATCAGAGGGCTGCAGCCGAACCGGGCCTCCAATCAGAGCTCTGTGTAGGCCGGCGCCGCAGATCCCGAGGAGCGTTACGTAACGCTGTGTGTGTGTTTCTAGGCAACAGTGTCCTTAGGTGAAGGCATCAAAACCCTCGTTCCTCCTACACACACACACTCAGATGAAATCCCGCTGCTGGGCTGTGTGGGAGTGTTTCAAGAGAAAAACCTGATTATTTCTTTCTGAGTGCTTTCACACAGGTACGAGTGTGTGTGTGTGTGTGTGGGCAGCAGCTTCTCCTTCCTCTTGTTATATATCACATTATACAATCTATGCAGCGAGCAGCAGAGCTTCTGCATTCAGAGCAGAAACCGTCCACGTCTTAATAAAATAACCCTGAAGTGTTGAGCCAGATCAACATGGTGATCGTTTTATTTGATCTGTGTCTAGTGTCTCACTGCCGCTCTGCATCAATCATTAAATGTAATCAGTATTAATCAATAATCAGTATTAATTAGCTGCGTTTTGCTGCTTCATGTGGTTTTCAGGACTAAATGAACTGGATCCATATTGTTACTGTCCTCGCGTTTCCTCTTGTCCCCAGAATATAATCATATATATAAAAATGTATAGATATCTATAGTTTACAGACATGTCGATTAATCTTTCTGTCCCGTATTATTTGTATTCAGTATAATTCTGCAGCGTTACAGTAAATTCTTGTATATTATATATATATATATATATATATATATATATATTTGCAGGTAAAAGTCTGTTTGTGAGCGACTTTGTGCACAAGTCATATCTTCTGTAATAAATGTAGTTTTTAATGCGCAAACAAACAGATAATTCAGTAAAAAAGTACAAAAGCAGAAACAGCAAAATGAACTGAAGGCAAAAGTACTTGTTAACAGCCAGAAAACAAGTACTCATGTAGAAGTACTGTGACCAGTCAAGTATCAACTGAAAAAACAACTTGAATAACTTATGAAGTAAAATAAAAAACAAAGACTCACTTCTGTGTTTCTACCTTGTGTCTGTGACGTAAAGATGATGTGTTTGATATTTAATCCTTAAAACTAGTAACTATTTAAAAGATGCTACTACTTATTTATTAGTTAGTATTATCTGTTCATTAGTTACTAGTAACTATTCCAGTTTTACTTTAACAGTTTACATCTGTGTAGCTCGGCAGTTCAGGTATCACCTGTTCATTAGTTTTACTAGTAACTGTATATATATTACAAGTATCTTACTGATTAAATAGTTAATAGAAACTTAAAATTAGTCACTAATGTGTATAGTGACTACTAAATTGTAAATGGTTGCTAGTAACTTATGAACGGGTGACATCTGAACTACAGAGTACTGTGTGTAGTATTAAAGTACAACACACAGCTCTGATGAAGTAAAACCATTCTGTTCTTCTCTGTGTCGGATGGCTGGAGGACAAGTTTAGCCTAGCTTAGCACAAAGACTGAAAGCAGGGGGAAACTGCTAGCCTAGCTCCTAGCATCTTTGCTAAGCGGCTAGCCAGCAGTCGGCCCTTTACAGTCGAACACCTGCTCAACAAACTTTTCTCTCCTTCTTCCTTCCAGTTCGACTACATGACAGCATTTCAGAGGAGTTGCACCATTACCTCATCTTTGACCTGTGAGTTCTCTTCTGTTTTCATCGGTGCGTTCACCTGCTGCATGTCCCTAATTCTTCTGAAGTGGAAACAACATGGACGTCACAACAAAGATGTGTTGGACTGTTGTTGTTACTGTACCAGTGCATTACCTGCTAAGAAATACTTAAACTCTGTCCCTCCACACGGACAGCAAACTAACCGTTATAACCTAATACCACATTACAAATTACACTTTAGCAAATACGTACATGCAGTACGTGATTAATCAACGTTTCTAACCATCAGCCACGTTTCTACTCGTGCATCAAACGTTTATCAAACTTTCTGTTGTTGAAATTTCCAATTATTCCGACACCACTTGAATGCACAGAGATATGCTGTATGCTACATATCTGTGATGTCACATCCTGTTTGTTGTTGCTTTTGGTTAAGTACTGTTTTATAGAGAGTCATTCGCTTTCGTTTCCAGGCCAATGGGACCATATTTCGGAAAAAATGTCAACTTATCTTTTTATCCTGTTAGAAGTTAGCTTCAGTAACGTTAGCTTCAGTAACATTAGCTTCAGTAATGTTAGCTTCAGTAACGTTAGCTTCACTAACGTTAGCTTCAGTAATGTTAGCTTCAGTAACGTTAGCTTCAGTAACGTTAGCTTCAGTAACGTTAGCTTCAGTAACGTTAGCTTCAGTAACGTTAGCTTCAGTCATGTTAACTTCAGTAACGTTAGCTTCAGTAACGTTAGCTTCAGTTACGTTAACTTCAGTAACGTTAGCTTCAGTAACGTTAGCTTCAGTTACGTTAACTTTAGTAACGTTAGCTTCAGTAACATTAGCTTCAGTAACATTAGCTTCAGTAACGTTAGCTTCAGTCACGTTAGCTTTCTGTCTGTTACCTGAACAGTTTTACATCAAACTGTGACTTTCTTGACTAAATGTATCTTTTAAATTGACAAACATCATGTGTGTCATTCAGGGCTCAATTCAAACGGGATCAAAATATTAGTTGTCTCTTGACGTTGACTACCGTACAATATTTTTCCGAAATTAGGTCCCATGGTGGTCCACCGGAAGGGGCGGGACTTAGGCTCTCTATTACACTTTGTCAAGGTGATGTCATAGCTGGAATAATTTATTTTGAACAACACGTGTCACATGTTGTTTTGTGGTTCCATTTAAAGTCGCAGTACATCACATGGTTTTATCAGCCTGTTATTTATTTTCTACTGCTCTTCATCACATTGAGATGTCATATTGCTTTGTTATGTTGTATTATTTCATTTTATGTTGTAATATTATGTTACATGCTGTTATTTCTTATTGTCACGTTCCACTGCGATCTTCACAGAGTTGATGTGTTTGTTCATTATGTTTCCTCTCTCAGGGTCACAGGGGGAGAGCTATTTGAAGATATTGTAGCCAGAGAATATTACAGCGAAGCTGACGCCAGGTAGGAAACATCAATAAATCCATCTGCTCATCGCCACAGTCCTCTTTTCTGGTTCTTCTAGCAGAGCTGAGCTTCTGTTCTTCTTAATTAAATCCACCGCTCAGCACTTCATCACATCAGAGACACATGACCCCTGACCCCTGACCTCTGACCTCTCTGTCAACAGTCACTGCATCCAGCAGATCCTGGAGGCGGTGCTGCACTGTCACCAGATGGGCGTGGTCCACCGGGACCTGAAGGTATAACTCTCATGTGCAAACTCAAATCAACAATTTTCTTTATGTGACTTCCTGTCTGTGGCTGCCAGCTGCGAGCACACTGGGTCCTCCTGAAGACTAAATCTTTAAAAACTCAGATAAATGTTTGCATGTTTAAAAAGGTTCAGCTGCCTGCTGTAGTTTCTATCAGACAAACAGGAGGGACTACTTTCAGCGGCGGATGGATCCACGTGTGGTCCTGTAGTGAGTGTTTGGGGAAGCAGGAGTCAGAACACACTACAGTGTTCATGGTGATGAGGGAACATGTGAGCCAGTGCAGCAGAGAGGCATCAGGCGACAAAGTCAAGTTGGCAAGAACAAATATGCAACGTCTGGTTACACTTTCAAAATAAAACTAGCTGTTAAGGTTGTGAAACGGTTCAGTTAATAAGATCTTCGTTTGGAGCTGCACATGCGAGCTTTGTCTCTACAGCCGCGGTTCCACCAAAAGTACCCGGGACTTTTCAGTCCCCAGGTCTATTTCCGAGGAACTAAAAGGTTCCTTCAGGCCTCTGTTGTGTGTTTCCACCGCGGTCTAAAGACCTGCGAAGTTCAGGCAGATTAACCAGCTGGCGTAGACTGTAGGCCTGCACGCCGTACACAGCGATGCACAGGCATCATTACTTGTAACCACGATCCATGAGCAACATTTATAAATGAACATCGGATTTGACTGAATATAAAGAAAAACTACAGGCTGTGTTTGATCATTAAAGCAGCTTTTTGTGAAAGTAAAATGAAGAGACGCACGATAAAGTTTGTTACAGATTTAATAACAAACTGGATAAAAGCATCAAGTTCTTAAAATAACTCCAGCTCAGAGAAAGAAACACAAAAATAAAATGGCGACAGTTTGGAAGGTTATTAAAACATTTCCAGCCGACAGGAGCAGCAGGTCAGCTGCAGCGTCACGTCTGTGTCGCCTGAGCGTCGTTTAACGTGCTTTATTAAAACCTCCTGACTGATGAACACTTCAAACAACCACTCAGGACCCAGTATTTAGCTTCACTCCATCAGCTGTTCGCTGTAAACACACCGCTGCACGCCGGCTGCTGTTTCCCAGCAACACATTTAATGGCGACGTTCGATCTCAGGCGACGTCGGCGAGACTCGTGCGGCTCTCTGACTGCTGGTTGTGATTTATTGGTTTGCAAACAACAGAAGAGCAGTCCACTGCAAGGCAAGCCCCCCCCCCCCCCAAAATACCAGTCCTTTGGGAAAACTACTACTACTTTTTGGGGGGTAAAATAAAGACCCTAGAACAAAATTTAGACCCTGGTCCCTTCAGCTTCATGTCCTCTGACTGGGGGGAGGATGTTAGCATCTCTCCTGTAAAGTGACAGGCAGCATTAGCATGTTAGCATCTCTCCTGTAAAGTGACAGGCAGCGTTAGCATGTTAGCATCTCTCCTGTAAAGCGCCAGGTAGTGTTAGCATGTTAGCATCTCTCCTGTAAAGTGACAGGCAGCGTTAGCATGTTAGCATCTCTCCTGTAAAGTGACAGGCAGCGTTAGCATGTTAGCATCTCTCCTGTAAAGTGACAGGCAGCGTTAGCATGTTAGCATCTCTCCTGTAAAGTGACAGGCAGCGTTAGCATGTTAGCATCTCTCCTGTAAAGCGCCAGGCAGCGTTAGCATGTTAGCATCTCTCCTGTAAAGTGACAGGCAACATTAGCATGTTAGCATCAGTGTTAGCATGTTAGCATCTCTTCTGTAAAGCAATGGGCAGTGTTAGCATGGTAGCATCAGTGTTAGCATGTTAGCATCTCTCCTGTAAAGCAATGGGCAGTGTTAGCATGGTAGCATCAGTGTTAGCATGTCAGCATCTCTCCTGTAAAGCTATGGGCAGCGTTAGCATGTTAGCATCTCTCCTGTAAAGCAATGGGCAGCGTCAGCATGTTAGCATCAGTGTTAGCATGTTAGCATCTCTCCTGTAAAGCATTGGGCAGCATTAGCATGTTAGCATCAGTGTTAGCATGTTAGCATTTCTCCTGTAAAGCAATGGGCAGCTTTAGCATGTTAGCATCAGTGTTAGCATGTTAGCATCTCTCCTGTAAAGCAATGGGCAGCGTTAGCATGGTAGCATCTGTCCTGTGTCTGCAGCCAGAGAACCTACTGCTGGCCTCGAAGTCTAAAGGAGCGGCGGTGAAACTGGCCGACTTCGGCCTCGCCATCGAGGTGGAGGGAGACCAGCAGGCCTGGTTTGGTGAGGCAGATACTAATACTGTAGTAGTACTGCAGTATTAGTACTCAGTACTACAGTGATTCTACAGTCTGTAGCTGTACTTTTACCCTCCGAATCTTTCATTTAACTTTAGTTGTTCACATTTGCTTCATGTTTTTGTACATTTGACATATTTTGATTTTACTTTATTTAATTTGACTTTGGTGTTTTTTTGTTATAATAAACTTTATTTAATCTTTTATGTGCTTTAATCACATTTCTGTGTGTGTGTGTGTGTGTGTTTACAGGCTTTGCGGGGACCCCTGGCTACCTGTCTCCAGAGGTTCTGAGGAAGGACCCGTACGGGAAGGCCGTCGACCTCTGGGCCTGTGGTCAGATTCCTCTCTACTGTCTCCTTGTTTCCTTCCCTTGTTTCCTTTCCTTGTGTCCTCGCTCTCTCAGGTGTGTCTCTCTCTCTCAGGTGTGATTCTCTACATCCTATTGGTCGGTTATCCTCCGTTCTGGGATGAAGATCAGCATCGTCTCTACCAGCAAATCAAAGCTGGAGCTTATGATGTAGGTCACATGACCCCTCACCTCAGTCACATGACTCTTTGCTTCTCTCCTTAACTCCTCTTTTCTCCCCCCCACTCTTCCTCCTCCTCCTGCCCCCCACTCCTCCTCCTCCTCCTGCCCCCCACTCCTCCTCCTCCTCCTCCTCCTGCCCCCCACTCTTCCTCCTC
>NC_060172.1:4245963-4266825 GCF_021292245.1 Micropterus dolomieu | reverse complement strand
TCCTCCTCCCCCCCTGACTCCTCCTCCTCCTCCCCCCCTGTAGTTTCCCTCTCCTGAATGGGACACAGTGACTCCTGAAGCCAAAGATCTCATTAATAAGATGTTGACCATCAACCCGTCCAAACGGATCACAGCAGCCGAGGCGCTCAAACACCCCTGGATCTCTGTGAGACGCTGTTATGTGTATAAATATACATAAATGTACTCTGTGCGTGTACATGTTTTATTACTGTGTGTAATCCGAGTTTCTCGTGATGATGATGATGATGACGTGTGGTCTTCCTCCCAGCATCGCTCCACAGTGGCGTCCTGTATGCACAGACAGGAGACGGTGGAGTGCCTGAAGAAGTTCAACGCCAGGAGGAAACTCAAGGTAGGCCGAGGTCAGAGGTCAGAGGTCACAGCTGCAGCAGGTCGAGGTTCTTCGCTCGTTCACAGCAGTGACGCTAACGTGCGCGTTTAACCTCCTGACACTGACGGTTAATGAAGTCAGCTGACACACAGAGTTGTCATGGAAACCTGTTTTTAGATTAACTTAATACGTCGTCACATATTTTCCTCAGTCAGCGCCGCGTTTCTCCTCCTGCCTCTGGTTGGTTGTTTTTGTCGCGCGGTGGATTCTAAAAGTACTAATACTTCACAAGTAAAAGTAAAACGTTACTACAGTAAAAAATCTCCTGCGATTCGATCTTTGTTCCTCGTGTGAATCAGGTTAAATGTTTTAGTCTCAGACTGCAGCTGCTGATTCTTTCCATTCTGGATCAATCAGCTGATTATTTTCCACATTAATGGATTGAAACCTTCTGAAAACAGAGAGAAATGTTGTGGCAGTGACTCAGAGAGACTCCTTCACCCTGTTTGTTCTGGCAGCTTAAACCTCAAAACACATTCAAATAATCAAAATTAAATGTTTTTACATGAAAAATGACTGTTTGCTGATGAACCAGCTGAACAAACTGTTGCAGTTTAATTTATGACCAAACTTTCTAAACGCTTCGTGTGTAAAAATCTGAAGCTGTCAGATAAAAGTGAAAATATCTGAGCAGAAGGAGAAACAGTTTGTTCATGAGTTGATTAAAACACTTAGCTGCGCCGCCTCTGTTTAAAAGTTACCTGCTGAACCCAAATCTCCATAGAGCTCGTGTGTGGCGCCCCCTGCAGGCTGCAGGCTGAACAGTTTGAGAAAAAACCTCAACTGTAATACGAAGCAGACGAGTTCAGGCTGATCTGGAAGATAAATGTTAAAGCTGAAACAAGCAGTAAATAAACGTGAGGGTTCAGTAAATCTCCTGCTCCCTCTGCATGATGGACGCCTTGACTTGTCTGTGATCCATGCTAACAGCTAACAGCTAACAGCTGACTCAGATTTTACATTTATTCATTTTAGCTTTTATCCAAAGCGACTTACAGTTGCTGTTTATGTCAGAGGCCTCTGGAGCAACGAGGGGTTAAGTGTCCTGCTCAGGGACGCTCTGCTGGACGGGTCACAGTCTCACACCACAGGCATGTGTCTTATCCACTGGGCCATCGCCACCCGTTAGTGGGGACACTCGGGGCGACGTGGCCAGAACATTTCATATCATTCGATATCGATAAATATCAGGATAAATGTCGAATCGTTATTTCTTTCAGGTTTACAGGCAGATTTCTGCTCCTGAGTGAAAACTGAAGAAACCAGAAGGTTAAACTTTTCTTCATGGTCAGAACGAGACAAACACTTGATGCCAAACAGATTCAACATTCAAAACTCTTATGATTAAAACAATTTAACAAATGCGATTAGTTGATCTTTTTCAACAAAATAAATATTTTAACAGAAAAATTAAAAGCGAATTTGTTTGTGATTCAGTTAAAGTAAATTTTCACTGACGATATATTGAACATTTATTATTTTGTTATTGAGGATTATAGTTTTACTGCGGGACACTGTAATGTCTTACAAAGACATTATTCTTTTCGCTCCCGCCAGTCAAACCTCAGACCATATTTATTTCCTCAGGATCATCGGCGTGAATCCAGATCGTTTGCGGTGCGATCTTGTTATTAAAAGCGTCAGAGAGAAACGTTCAGCTCTACTCAGCCCCGACGCACTGCGACCCAGACAGCTGTGAACTGGACTAGAGATTCTACTGGACCCTGTTAAGACCTGGTCTAAGTACTTCCGAGGGAGGAGAAACCGCCTGAGTTTAGATTTTAGGTTTTTACCCTGCGAATATTTCTCTGAAAGAGGAAAAGTTAGGATTTTTCAAATGTTCTTTCACGATCTGATTCAGATAAACTGTCTCTTAAATGTTTTGAGACTAAATCCGAATCCAACCTTTTTTACCTGTCCTCGATTTGACGTTTGATATTCACGTGTCACTGTGTGAGCTGCAGAGCGAGACCTCCTGTCTCTCACACGTCTCTGATGTTCACACCTTTGTGTCTTTGGTTAAATACTTCCTCCTTGTTTCCTTTCCTTCAGGGAGCCATCCTCACCACCATGTTGGCCACCAGAAACTTCTCCGGTAAGAAGGGGGGGAGGGGTCAGAGGTCAGAGGTCATGTGTTAGCTCAGGTCCATCAGTCTCCAGCTTTCTATTGGTCTCCAGGGAGTCACGTGACCTGCTGTGGCAGCAGTGTGGGATTTCGACCTGTGACCCGCAGGTTTGTGTTACAGCAGCGGAGGGTTTAACGCTCAGAGACGAACCAATCAGCTGCCGGCTTACACACAATTATCAGGTTAACACTCGTGCTCAGCGGTGGACAAAGTACTCAGATCCTTCACTAGAGTAAAAGTACTAATACCTCACTGTAAAAATACTCTGTCACAAGTTAAAGCACTGAAAATGTGACTGCAGTAAAAGTATGTGAGGATACACAGATTTAAGTATTCAAGCAGTAACATGTTGTACTCCTCCTCCTCGTTAATGAGCAGCAGGATGTTGCTGCTGCAGCTCAGTCTGAACAGCTGATCATTACTGATAAATTCCCTCCGTCGCTCCCCTGGTTGTTCTATTAAATCATTACGTTAATGTCAAAGCAGGATTTAGTATTTATTTTGTTTCAGACTGCAGCTGATGATTATTTTCATTTTGGATTAACCTGCTAATTACTTTCTCCGTTGATCGATAGTAAAAAGTCTGAAAACAGAGAGAAATGTTGTCACAGTTACCCAAAGTGACCAAAAAGAGGACTTCCCAACGTTAGTTCTGTCAGTCCAAACCTCAAAATTATAAAAAAAACACATTCAAATAATTAAAAGGAAAAGCAGCAAATCTTCACATGAAATGTTTTTACATGAAAATGACTTAAAAGATTATAAAACTGTTGCCAATTTAGTTTTTCTGTCAATGAATGTACCAGCTGTACAAACTGTTGGAGTTTAATTTATAACCAAACATCATCTTTTCTAAACTCTTCATGTCTAAAAATCTGACTTTAGAAAAAGTAACTGAAGCTGTCAGATAAAAGTAAAAATATCTGCCTCTGAGCTGGAGCAGAAGGAGAAAATACTCAAGTAAAGTACAAGTACCTCTAATAAGTACACAACTTGAGTAACTGCTCCTGTTGTGGCACAAAGTGCAGGTCACCGTGAGGTAAAGTGTTTGTGTGCAGCTATTGAGTTTCTGACCCACCCAGGATACCACAGATCTATAGTTAGCATGGAAACCACCCTGAGAGGCAGGCAGCTGTGAGCCAATCATTAATAACCTCTGTGATCCCTGACGAAGACGCTCGTCCTCCGTCACCGTGACAGAGATGAAAACATCACAGCGGCGCTTTATAAAACAAATCTAAAGTGTGGCGTCAGGGCGGAGGAGGAGGAGGAGCCGCTCACAGGAATGTGTTTCTGCTCTACAGCTATCTGAAGCTCAAACTAAATTTGGCCTCAGGGTCACGTGACCGACCTCCACCCGTCTGCTGCCCGTCGCTCCTCTCGGGCAGCAGAGGGTCCGACAGGAAGCGGCGCCGCATTATTGGAGCGTTTCTCTTGATTTTGACCAAAAACACGTGACTTTAGAAGAGACTTTCCTCTTTTATCGGACCTCCTCTCACCTGCTCACTCTTTCTACTCTTTGTTCTGTCATTCTCTGAGTTTGTTTTAAACTTTCTTTGGTTTCAGTTTTTCTGTCCTTTATTTTGAAGTGCTTCCTGTCGGCGGCGATGCCGTCGCTCCTCTTCTCTGCGTTTGTTCCTTTCTTTCTGACTCTGCTGCTTCTTTTTCTCTTCATCCTCATCCCTCGTTCAGGAGGAAAGAGCGGGAGCAACAAGAAGACCGACGGAGTCAAGGTAACGCTCTGCTTCTTCCTTCCTTCCCTCCTTGTTTCCTTTCCTTCAGGGAGTCATTCTGACCACCATGTTGGTGGCCTTCTTCTTCTGCTTCTTCTAATTATTACTGTTTATATTATGGATTTGATCTTTATCATTGCTGATGTTGTGACTGATCTCGTAGGAATCCTCTGAGAGCACAAACACCACCATAGAGGATGAAGACACCAGAGGTAAACACACACACTAACTGTGCATTCAGACCGAACGAGAATTTGATCCTTTCATCGTCTCGCTGAATGTTCACACACAATGAGATGATGCCAATAAACCCAACCCATCAACCCAAATTCAGCATGTAGCTGTGATTTAGATTGATATTCAAACTGAAATAACGACAACATGATGCTGATTTGTTAAATATGAGTCAGGTCTGTCAGCAGGACAAAAACTGTTAAAATGTTTGTTTTCTGAATGGAGTTCGGCTCGATCAGGGCTATGCTACGCTAACTTGTTCAGAGTAAAAGTACAACGACAGCTGGAATAAAGTAACAGACACATGTTTTCTGAACCCACCAGGTAGTTGAGCTTCCTCTCTTATTTTTCTCCAAGTAATGTCCAGTTTTGTCTGGTTTTTATATAAATATGATGTAGTGGTACCACAGAGCTCTGGGTGTCAACCGACGCTCACAACAACAGTGGAGGTCAGAAGCACACGCCGGCTCGCTGCTGAGAAGCTCCAGTAAAGATAAATTAATGTTTTAATCCCAAAAAGTTAATTTGATAGTTAACTCTGAGCTCCTCCCGTCAGGTAACGGCTCTGTTATCAGAGCAGAATCAGACTGCGGGGGTTTATTGGTCCTAAGTTTCGGCGCCGCCCGGCTCTCTCCTCCAGAGCTCCTGTAGCTCAGCAGCTGTGTGACGGCGAGCAGAGACTCTGTCGCTCCGGCTCTCTCCAAACACTCTGAAGCCGTCGGTGATGTCCAGACAATCTGAACACTGCCACACAGCGTCACCCAACTGTGTCGCAGAAGTTGAAAAATTCTACTCAGGGTTGCAGGAAATCACTTCCTTGCAGTGACTTTACATGTAATGATGCTGCGCCCAGCGCTCGCTTCACGTTTGATCTGAATGCACAGGAGGACACTTTCAAATACAACAATAACCTGTGTGTCTGTCTGTGTCAGTGAGGAAGCAGGACATCATTAAAGTCACAGAGCAGCTCATCGAGGCGATCAGCAACGGAGACTTTGAGAGCTACACGTATGTAACAAACACTCACACTTACTACCTTTGTGAGGACATGATAAAGAGGTCGTATTCTGCTTTTTGGCTTTTCCCCTCTCCTTTATTGTGTAAATATAAATCTTTTCTGAGCATGCAACAGGTTTTCAAAGTGAAAAAGCCCAAAGGGAGTTCCCGTCTCCCACAGAAAGCTCTGCTCCTGAACTGAACACAGCTGGATTGTAGTCCAGCCTTTACTGCTGTAACCTCTCTGCGTCACTCTGTATCACGTAGCATGATGCTGCCTAGCGGCTAGTGTGGAGAAACACACTGAGCTGCAGCGCACAGTGACCCCCCCTCACCACCACTCTCCCTACCCAACGTTCGGGCCAAGCGGGAAGCTTCCGGTCTACAATATGAAGCGAATGAGTCCCTGAAACCTGCATGCTATTGAACATCCAGCAGGGGGCGACTCTTCTGGTTGCAAAAAGAAGTCCAGCTCCATTAGAAATAATGGGAAAATGTTTCTACTCCTCAGCTGAATCATTACCCCAGTAAATATTTTCCTGATGAGTTTATGGTCCCAGTCGCTAGTTTCAAATCTTCTTCAACACAAAATGATGAGTATGTTTCAGGGCGGGGTTATCTATGATTGACAAGTCGTTACCATAGCGACCTGTCAATTGGGCTATAGTGACTCGTACCCTCTGCGCTGTGTAAATTTAACCAGCGCCGTTGAAAAAGCTTATTAGGAGTCGGCTGTTCACTTTCTCTGGCGAGTACATTTAGTTTTAAGACTGTTGTTCTCTAGACAAAGTTATCAGCCCACTTAACGTGAGTTACAGTGGCACCTAGCTAAGCAAGCTAGCTAGCTCTGCACACGGCCGTTAGCTCGCCGTATCGTCACTTTTGGGCACTTATTGGTTGCAAAAACTCGACATGGCGGTGACCTATCAGCCAAACTCGAGGCTTCAAAACGGCAGTCCACAAACCAACGGGTGACATCACGATGACTACGTCCATTTCCTATATACAGTCTATGGTTAGAGCCCCTCCAGGCAGTCGGGACATGAAGCTGTTACTGTGGTGTGGAGACAGAGCTCAGTTAGTTAGTTATTACCAGCTGAAGCGGCCTTGCCCTACTCTGCTTCTGATTGGCTAGCACTGACTTACCCATCAAAGATCTTATAGAAGTGAGATGCTTCACTCTCTAACTAAAAGTTACAAGTTAAAAGTGTTCAACACACAGGGAGAAAAGAGGAGCTGCTGGAATGACTGGAATATATGGTGTTGAAATGAAACCATGTTTCATACTGTTCTGGTACAACCTCTAAATAAAATAATGAACCTAAACATGAGCAGAATACAACCTCTTTAACCATCTACATGTCTTACCTTAACCCTACACCTAACATAACTGTAACCTGAACCCTCAAACAGCCCTTTATATTGCTGGGGTCCAGCAGTTTGGTGCCCATAAAGCAGTCGAACCCCAGTAGTGAGTGTGTAGTTAAGGGACCCCACAAAGTCAGTTAGACAAGACTACACACACACACACAGAGCAGTGTTTTCATTGCTTCAGAGGACATCACACTGGCTAACAGCTGTTTCCTGAAGTAAGGCTCCACTCTTAGATTTAGTGACCTGCATTTTGTCCCCATAAGGAAGGTGAGTCTCCACATTGCTGTAAACAGATTAATGTCCCCACAACATGAGTTAGACCTATCCACACACACACACAAACTCTACATCTCTTAATCATCTCCTCCACTATTAGACTCTTATTGTGAAAGTCTCACTGTCCCCTCAGTAAAATGTGCGACCCGGCGGTGACGGCGTTCGAGCCCGAGGCGTTGGGGAATCTGGTCGAAGGCCTCGACTTCCACCGCTTTTATTTTGAAAACTGTGAGTTGAACTAAACTTCCTGCCTGATTGAGGAAAACCTCGTTAAACACTGTCCACCTGTTTCCAGTCCTGTCCTCCCTACCGGTCCAGGTAACGGTCTCTGTCTCTCCTCAGTGTGGTCTAAGAACAGTAAACCGGTCCACACCACCATCCTGAACCCCCACATCCACCTGGTCGGGGACGAGGCCGCCTGCATCGCGTACATCAGAGTGACGCAGTACATCGACACCAACGGGACGCCTCGCACCGCCCAATCAGAGGAGACCAGGGTGTGGCACCGCCGTGATGGAAAGTGGCAGATTGTCCACTTCCACCGCTCAGGCTCCGCCTCCACGCTCAATAAGTAAGTTTCTTTTTTAATCTTAGGAAGTTCTTTTATTTGTTCACTGCCATTTCTCTTTGCATGAAAATGAGCTTTAAAATACTTTGTATTATTAAGCAAAGTGTTCTGATCTGCACGTTGATCTAATAGCAAATGCAAGATCTATAAATTAAAACGTCAATTAAAACAACCTAGAACACTGGAAAAATAACATTTATTACCTGTCCCCACTCCCTAAAACTACACCGTGAAATATGATTTAAATCCTTCAGAAATCTTCCAAAGAAGTTCAAAATATTTTAGTTAAAATACACATTTTAGTTGTGTCCCCAGGTTTTCAGTCGGTTTCACTTTCCACCAAAAACATTTATAAACTTGAAGTTTCTGTCTCTTAAAAACATTTTTTTTTTAAATACATGTGTAAATTATGTAAAAAAAAATTGGAACCTAAAACAACAATTTCTCTGAAATAAACACTTTCTTGAGGTAAAATCAAAGGAATTGGTTGACATGCTTTTAAACATGCTGTGAAAATGAATTTTAATAACAGTACTGAGAAAAATGCATCTTCCTCTTAGAGCGCTTCTAAAACTTTAAATAAAGTTGCCTGAGAGTGACATATAAAGATTTTAAATAGTTGAATGTGAGTGTTTTTAGATTCAGTTTTAAAAAGAACATAAGAATAGTTTTAAACGCCCCCCTGCGGTGGGACGACCCTTGTTTTGTAACGTTTCTCGTCTTTTTTCTCCATCCAGTTAACTTCCGGAGTGGGCGGGTCTTTGATGGGGGCAACCGTCGCCTTGACAACTGATTGATTGACAGCAGGCCCGGCGTCTGACACCAGGCATTCAGGATTTAGTTTGGGAAAAACAAGATGGCAGAGGAGGAGGAGGGCGGGGCCAGAAAGCAGTGAACTGCATAACCAACCAATCAGCTTCCTCCTCTCAGCTCGTCTGGACTTTGCTTCGGCCACGTCCCCCTTGTGATTAGCCAATCAGCTGCACAGCACAGATTATAATAAAGTGTGGAAACCTCTTATCTCCTTCAGGATGATTGACAGTGCCGACACCTTCCTTACAGCTGTGAAGCAACAAGCTGTTATATATTTAATTAGTTTATAATTAGTTCTTATTTTCCCCTGAAATCAATTAACAGATGCACGACTCTCCCATCATTTAATGCATCGTTTATGAATTTAACTGTAATTATAACGCATTATCACCTGCAATTAATGTGATTTAATTTAATTCTTACCCAGTTTTCAGATATTGAACAAACATTATTGGATCCATTAATTAATTAATTACTTGAAGATGTTAAGGAGGTTTTAGATATCCCAAAATAATAGATGTTCTTTAATGTGGACTTTTTCAATTAAGGTGTAAAATTCAGCCGTTCAGACTTTAATTCATGGACAGATTAATGGATTATAAAATATTAAGAGGAAACAACCATTGAAAACACTTTAATATATTACAATCTATTAATTAATAACTCATTAAAACACCCGGCTGCCTCCATCAATGGGTTTCTGCATGGATTAAGAGGTTTTAAAGAGTTTAAACAAATAAACTTGAACATGAAGACGAACAGATTCAGCTGTGAACGAGATGTCTGTGATTTTATATTTCTTTAATGTTTATATTTAAACAAACGGACGAGGAGATACGAGGTTTCCACCTTATTTTATACAGAGGCCAAGAGTCGCCATGGTAACTAGTTATTATTAGACCCATTATCTCCTGATCACAACCTGATCACCCCCACCCTCCACCCCCCGACACACACAGTGTTACTTCATTCAGTTAATCTGAGTCACAATAAAAACCAAAAAACACAAATAATAAATAATAATAAACAAGCTCTGAAAGAATCGTTTATATATTTATATAATTATTTAAACTTAAATGTCTTTATATCTTTAGACTAAACTAAATACCTGTAACTCTGTTTCAGCCTCAGGGTCTGAATCATTTCAGCTTAATTATCATTAATTAATTATCTAAAAACATCAGAAACCACATGATTCAGGATCACAGTGAAGCTGTGGTGTTGAGATGTTTGGGCCTAAAGGTGATCAGGAACTAAAACTGCTCTCAGCTTCTGTAACGACGTCATAAATCAAAAGTAATAATCAATAATTAACATTAAATAACAGCAGTTCAGGAAAAACACGACCACGATGAGGTTTGGATGTTGGACTCATCTCTCTGCTTCCATCGGGCTCGGAGAGCTCCACAAGCTTCCACCGCTCTCCGACCTGCGATCTTCCATGAACAGCCACACCTCCACCCCCCCATGCCAACCCACCTCACCAGGTGTCCTAACGAAGAGGACCTTAACGAGGTACCTAAACGAGCTGTCTGTCTGCTGCCTGCGCTCCACTCCGCTTCATCAGAGGAAGAAACTAGTTTACAAAATGTTTTAGAGGCAGTCAATCTCCTGGGAGAGGAAGAAGGATGTAGGGAAGGAAGGAAGGAAGGAAGGGACAAATTGTGTTCCCTGATTTTGTTTTAGCACCTAAATCCAACAAAAAAATTCATATTAAAGTTTAAAACCTTTAAAGTTATTGATACTAATACTTATTGATACTTACACCAGGTGTCGGGCGCTAAAGTAAAATCAAAGCATGTCCCTTTAAGTGACTTGTTTGTAAATCAGGTTATTGATGCCCGTGGGGATGCAGAATGGCGCTGCGCTGAACAAAATGACCATTGATTGTTTTCAGAGTAAAAAACTGTACAAAGCAAAAAAAAAAAGATATGACAGCCAATCAGAATCACCGACACAGTCACCTGTCATCTGTTGCCGGGACCAAAGTCCAACAACCAAAATAAACTCATCTGTACGGAGGCCTAGGAGAGACAAAAATAACAAGTCAAAAGTTAAAATGGATATATAGACTAATGAGACGTAATAATAGAAGAAAAAAGTATGTTTGTTTGACAGATAAATGTGAAAAAAACTGATTATATTATATATTTTATAAATGCTTTGAAAATCATTCTAAAAAATGATTGTCAATAACTAACAGTGTCCAACAGTAACTAGTAAACTTTGCCAGTATTATTAAATTTAACTATAAGCTTAAAAACAAACTGAAAATAGCTTAAATGTTCATTGAAAAGCCTCGTTTATATGATGTTTTTGCCATCATCTGCTAAAAGCTAAAGGGCGGAAGATTTCAGTTAAAAGAAACTGCTTTTAAGAAGGCAGACGTTACGAGGGTGACGTGTAAGCGTGAGTAAATAAATAAAAACTGCTCTTAGTGCTTTTTGTCTCTTCTGAGCCTCCGTACAACAGGACAATCTGACTTCCCGTTGTGATGGTCTGTTGGCGGTGTGAAATCTCTGTTGTTGTTTTTTTAGGAGCCTTAATAATTTTCAACATTTTAATTAAAAACTAGAACTGCGTCTTGGATCGTGAAGTGAAATATTAACTCGCCGGCTCAGAGTCGCTGCGTTCAACTGTTCTGTTGGTGAATTATTTTCCAGGAGATATGAGGTTTTTGTGGTAGCGTTCTAAAAACATTAGATTTTTGAGTGGAGTTCTGCACAGAGAGTTTGTATTTCTTCCTCTTCAGTGATGGTGTTTACTTTCTGTACAGATGATGTGATTTTCTGCATGCAGGACTTTTTTGTGTTTTGTGTTTCGGCTTCGGTCTCTCCTGTGTTTTGGCGTTCGCGGCTGCCATGTTTTCCATCTCTCCGGTGACTTACTTCAGACTTGTTAGCTTTGTTAGCATTCCTCGCTGGGAGCAATGGTATCTGCTAGCCGCGAGCTAACAAAACACCACTTTGATATTCTGCGACTTTTGACCCGTTGTGTTTTGTCTCGGAGGCTTTAAGCTGCTTTTTACCGTCGGAGAATGTAGAACTTTGTACATCAGATTCTTACTATGATGATGATATTACTATTCTCAATATATCGCGTTTGTATATTTAAAAGCTTTTTAATGTTTGAATCAGACTTTCAGTGCTAACGTTGTGTGAATCACCCTGTAGAGAACCCATTGTGTATTATTAGCTTTTTATTTTTGTTAGTATGATATGCATTATAGCGTGACACAAGTTCCCTTTGCAACCGCTGAATGTGTTCGCCAACAGCGCCGCTACCCTTATTTTACTTTAAATCTCGGTGCCATTTGGAGTCCTGGCTCAGGTAACTCGTTCTCCCAAGTCGTCACAAGTGGATACTTGGTCAAGACACCTAGGTGTCAGTTTTTAACACACTGGGCGCCCCTTTAGTGTCGTTCTTCAACGCTACAAGCATCATGTCAGGTCAAAGTCAGGTTAAGTTGGATAAAGAGCCAGAAAGCCTGCATAGAGAGGCGGTCAGAAAAGACGGGTGGACTTTCACCAAGGAGGCTGATTTTCGTTTAGCCAACGTGTGACTTAACATCATCACTCACGTAAATAAGTTAAGTTACGTAACTTAACCTAACATACTTATTTTAACCCAAACCACAAGCTTTTCCTGAACCTCACCAAACTGCAACAAGTCCTCCAACCTAAACGACAAAATAGTTTGTTGATCCATGCCTCACAACACATATGAGTGTTTCCCGTCATGTGAAAGGTTAACTACTTTACGTCACGTGACATTAAACACTTGGTTAACGCTGTGAAACGGCCGTAGTTTGTTTTGGTTTAGGCATCAAAACTACTTGGTTGGGTTTAGGAAAACGTAGAGGAGCGGGTTAAAGAAAGTAAATTACAAAGGTCAGTAACACTATTTAACTTAAAACTAAAAATAACTCAAACGTCCAGAGTTTGACCCATCCTACCTCTTTCTCTGGACTCTCACTATTTGTAAAACGTAACCGACTTCCTCCTTTGCTACTGTTATACAGCCACTGTATAACCATGATATGCGTGAACATGGGTCGTAACAACGTGTTGCACAAATGACCTGTTTTGTTGTTTTTCTGGTGAGGATGGTCTCCCAAACTGCGAGCGTTTCACAACCTTAACCACGTGTTTTATTTTGAAATTCTAACCAGACATAGCAGAGTTATTATTGCTAATTTGATTGCGGAGCCCTGCGTGTCCAGAAATGACACTGAAGGAGCACCCAGTGCGTCAAGCGCCCACAAGTGCTTGGCTTGGGCGTGAGAACGAGTTGACTCAGGAAATAATCAAAGAACTCGGGAGGCTGACCATTGGATGTTTTCTTCAGACCTTTGACCATCAAGACCTGATACCAGGATAGAAAAGGGCGGAGCCTCTTTGATTAGGTCATCATTGAAACTAGATAAAACTTGACTTGGACACAGGAAGTGATGTCATCAAGGACATTTAGATCTTCACAGCAGAAAATCATTATGAATGAATCATTAGATATAATTATAAGTTATGAAACATATAATTTATTCCTCACAGACGTTAAACACCGACGCAAAGATGTGAGCCCACGTATGAAAGTTCTGACAAGCTGCCAACCAAACAATTTCCTGCATAATTAAGAAAAGAATGTCTTATAAAACAGCCCTTTGGCCTTGTGGTTGCTCAACAGGCGGCAAATATCTGAGCCAGATCCAAAATGAAGCTGATGAAACCAAACCCACATTAAAGATTCAGAGCTCTCAGCGAAAACAGGAGATACGGAGATTTTAAATTCCTTCTTAAAGTATCTTGTTGGGTTTTGGTTTAGTTTTCGGACTTTATTGGGATTCAAGCGTGTAAATTTATGGTGGGCTCTAAATATTGGTCCGATTCACAATCAGTTTCAGCCTCTTCAGTAAATATTGACCCCTAAAAGAGAGCGTGACCACAGCCGGGACTCCAAATGGCACCTGCAGAGTGAATGGCTGTTTTCTACCGTAGACTAGTCTGTGTTTACTAAACCTCCTCTTTGACCTTTTAAGACACTTGAAAGTTTTACTTGTTGGTGGTTGAAGTCTTTGAGCAGCGGTGGGACGCTCAGACGCTCCCTGCTAATATCTGAGATGTCATTTTTTAAAAACTATTTAGGTGTTTATGCTTGAAACTGAAGAATCTTACAGCAGCCTTCATGTTATTCCTACGAACAGATGCTCTGACGTGTTTCCTGTTTTAACCAGATGTTCAGTGGGTTTGGCTGCTCCGTATTTACCTTCATGACTCCAAAGCAGCAACTTCCAACCTTTAAAATTATTTATTCAGTCTGATCCTGTCGTTATTGGCTCAGACGGACCGTTTGAATGTTTCCTGGTGATTTCACGAATCATTTTTCATTCGCTGCTGAATGTTGGAAGTTTCTGTGTTGAAGCTTCACCTGCAGCACTGAGAGGACGATCACTTCCACGGGAAGCTTTTCTTATCGACGTGGCGGGAAACAGCAGCAGGAGGAGGAGGAGGAGCTTCTGACTGTTGCTTTGTTAGCAAACCTCAGACAACAGGTTTTCAACAAGCTAACGTGCTTATCTGTGGCTGAAAGCATTGGCGTGCTAATGATCCTGACAAGCTAACAAAGTTTACGTGACTCACGACGTAAAACACAACGTAAAGATGCATGAGGCCACGTATGAAAGTTTTTGACAAGCTGCCAACCAAACTCTGTACAATTTACTGCATATTTAAGAAAAGGACGTCTTATAAAACAGCCCTTTGGACGTGTGGTCGCTCAGCAGGCGGCAAAAATATCTGAACCAGATCCAAAATGAAGACAATCTTACAAGACAAACTTAATCTCACAAGATCCAGAACTCATAAAACAGAATAGAAATAGCTTTGTTATGCTAACATTAGCTCGTGAGCTAACAGTTTTTTGCTGATTCATTATGTTATAATTGTTCTGCTTCAATTTACTTCCTCCTATGTGCAGTTTTACATGAAGTCACTGCAGTAATGTCAGTTCATGTGAACCACCAACCAAACTCTGTAGAATTTTCAGAGTATTTTAAAAACAACAGTATTTTAAATCATTATTATTTTATTGATCAATATAACTGTGTGGTTACTTCTTTTATACAGTCTATGAGTTATATTTAGTGTAAATGTCATCACCTACAATCCGATCCAGATGTTGTTTCAACTTTCTCTCTACACTGTTTCTCATTTTGATGGAGAATCAAAACAATCCTTTATATTAATGTGAAAATAAATTGTTACTAAAAACAATCCAAGTTTAAGATATTTAGTCTAAAAAGATCAGAATCTGCTTTGATATGTTTTTAATTATAGAACACACAATTTTGGGGCTATTTAAGAAATTTCAGATAAACTGACCTTCCTACAGTCGGTCTGAATGTGGTGTGTTTGGTTCCTGTCGGTTTTTAAAGGACTTTAAACTAAAGGTTTTGCATCAGTCGGACGCTCCTCTGCTCTGCAGGTTTATTGATATTTGGTTTCTGGATTTTCCTTCTGAAACAAATGATAAAGAAATAATCAATACATAAACCATTCATCAATCAACAAGGGTTCACATTTTAACCTGTCTGGAAAATAAAATCCTAAGGTCAAACTGACTCCTCGCTGTTTCCTGTGCGCGATCTTGACGCTCTGCAAAATCAATAATCAGTGATCAATAATCAGCTCCTTCTTTCTACTATGATGGATATTGTTGTGTACTGTGTTAACTGGGATGCTGCATGCTCAGTGTGTTACAGTGTGTGAGAGAGAGCGTGTGTTTTTAATCTCTTTTCTTTTGTAGTTTTTTGGAGTATTTCTTCTTCTTCTGCATCGTGTTCGAAGTGTTTCTGTAAATAAACAGAGGTGGTCAAACGCTGCCGTCTGATTGGTCTCTTTTCACCGACATCAAATCTGTTTTTTCACACCCGGTAAACTTTATTTATATCAGTCAGTAAAAACAAAACCGGTTTTAGAAAAAATGCTTCAACATAACAAGTACTGGGAGGTAGAACTGGGTAGTGGTGGACGAGAAAAGTACTTTCTCCTTCTGCTGCGTCTCAGAGGGAGATCTCATACTTTTTACTTCTCTACATTTATTTGACAGCTTCAGTTACTTTACAAAGTCAGTTTACACACAAACACATGAAGAGTTTATAAAATATGAAGTTTAGTTATAAATTAAACTCCAACAGTTTTTTCAGCAAACTGACACATATTTAATTGGAAATTATTTTGATAATAGTTGTGTAATTGAAGTAGTTTTTCATGTAAGAACATTTCATGGTTTCAGCTTCAGAGATTAATGATTGTAATAACTGTGATGTTTGTTAGTAACGTTGATCTTTGGACACGATGAGCGCTCTGAAGGCGTCTCTTTGGGCTCTGAGTAACTGCAGAATCTTTACAAACCAAAACAATCAGTGGATCGATGGAGAAAATTTATCAATAATCAATCATCATCAGCTGCAGCAGCAACATCCTGCTGAGAGATAAGAGTACAACATGAAACAGCTTGATTATTGGCGTACTCACGTACTTTTACTGCAGGAACACTTTAGTACGCTACTTTCTCTGAAGTAAAGGATCTGAATACTTCGTCCTCCGCTGGAGCTTTACTGGGAGGAATGGCAGCCTGCAGCATCTGTATAGAAATACAGAGTGTTTTTTGTTGGTTTTAGAGTTTTAAAGTGAAGAAATCTGATGTTATTTCCTGCTCTGGTCACTTTGAGTCTCATCAGGACTCTGAGGTAGAAACCAGGTTTGTATTCATCCTGCAGATTTAACACATTTGTTATAATAAATATAGCGGCGAGCGGCAATGATCGGGATCCAAGCGAGTCGTGAAAAACGCAACATGTGACATTTTCAGAGGAGAAGAACAGACACAGACGACTGAAGAGATTAAAGTGACTTTGAGGTAATTGCTGAAACGCAACCTTTTTCTTTTACAGCATCGCCTTGAGATCAGAGAGCGTCATTACATTATGTACCTGACTGCTGGGTGAAATGTTCAACACACCTGCGACATTTTGTGTTTCACAGGTTTAAAGTTTAAGCTGCACAAACACTTTTAAGCGGAGAAAAATAAGAACAAAGTTTCACGGGATCCAAATAAAATAGACAACTGCTATGATCTGAACACCCCCATTGTGAGCACGTCTGACTCGGTCTCCTGGGGGTTTGAACCCTGGACCTGCAGATCTGCAGAGCAGGTGACTGACTGAGCTGCTGGTGAGAAGCTGTTTCCACTCACCTTCTCACAGGTTGAGGTGGTGACGTCACATTTAAACTTAAAACGCTTACAAGAGTCAAGATGGAAGATTCTGCACAAAATCACACATCATTCTGCTGGTTTTGGGAGTGTTGTGAATTATTTTGGTGGCATTTGATCCAAAACGGAGAAGAAAATGAAAATAAGCTATCTAAAAAGACAATGTTGTGCATCCTGTACAAGTTACAGCAAGATACTGAATATGACTGCATGAGGAATGAGAAATGTCTACGCCCACTTTACACAATCATTATCAAATTTTATACATCAACTGAGAAGTGACCCGAGATCCTACAAAACGAATTTGGTTTGACTCCATCCAGCGAATTACGAGTTCGTAAAAATAGGTTTTAGAGAAAAGTGATAAAAAGTCACATAAATGATTAAAGAAGTTTGACTCTAAAGGAAGCTGTTGCCAAAATGCAAAGTTGATAGTTATAGCGCCACCATGAGGTCAATGAGGACCATTGTTTTTGCCTGAGTTTGGGTGGAATTTGCAACCTACATGCCAATTTTAGTGAGTTTTCGTCCATCAGTTTTTGCTGCCCAAAGACTTAGCGGAGAAAAAGAAGAAGAATGAGAACCAAACCAAACAGGGATCCCTAATAATAATAATAATAATTCATTCACAAGCTCTTTAACAGAAAGTGGTCAATAATCTATTTTTATCAGAGGTTATTAAAAATGTAAAATGATGTTTCCCTGTAGCCAGCAGGGGGCGCACTGATTACACACAGCTGAGACGGGTGCAGATTTGTTTTAGTGTCCAAATTAAGTTCATTGTTTTAGATTTACACTATTATTAATATATTCATGTTTCCCCACCAGAATTATGAGGAGAGAGCGAGTTGTGAAAAGTATTTAGATAATCATGTAAAAGGAGGTGAAACTGTATAAAAATATGATCAATGAAGGGAAATCAGAAAACAAACATTGGATACATAGAAATAAACAAGGAAGCTGTGGCAAACCGGTTTTACATTTATTCCTTAAAACCGGTCACCATTTAAGAGCAACTAGTACTTATTTATTAGTTACTAGGTTGAACTATTCCATTAGTTACTAGAAAGAATAAAATATTAATATCAACAAGTCATTTTACCATTTCTTTTACTAACCAAAACCATTTTAGTTTCTTTCAAGTTTCTAGTATGTTTTGGAATATTTAGCTTACTAGTAACTAATAAATAAGAACTAGTAGCTTTTATATAGTGACTAGTAAGTTTTAAGAAATAAATGTTGCTTTTTTAACTGCTGTACAAATAGGAGAAGACTAAACAAAAACAATATAAATTAACATATTTGATTATTTTCTTTTTCCAAAAATAATAAATACAGTATAAATGTCTAAAGATGAAATATAAATACAGTATAAATGTATGAATATATGAATGTGAGTGTATAAATACAGTATAAATGTATACAGATGAAATATGAATACAGTATAAATGTATAAAGATGAAATATAAATACATATAAATGTATGAATATATGAATGTATGAGTGTATAATACAGATTAAGTGTATAAATACAGTATAAATGTATACAGATGAAATATAAATACATATAAATGTATAAAGATGACATAAATACAGTATAAATGTATAAAGATGAAACATAAATACAGTATAAATGTATAAATACAGTATAAATGTATACAGATGAAATATAAATACATATAAATGTATAAAAATGACATAAATACAGTATAAATGTATAAAGATGAAACATAAATACAGTATAAATGTATAAATACAGTATAAATGTCTAAAGATGAAATATAAATACAGTATAAATGTATACAGATGAAATATAAATACATATAAATGTATACAGATGAAATATAAATACAGTATAAATGTATAAAGATGAAACATAAATACAGTATAAATGTATAAATACAGTATAAATGTATACAGATGAAATATAAATACAGTATAAATGTATACAGATGAAATATAAATACAGTATAAATGTATAAGATGAAACATAAATACAGTATAAATGTATAAATACAGTATAAATGTATACAGATGAAATATAAATACAGTATAAATGTATACAGATGAAATATAAATACATATAAATGTATGAATATATGTAAAATGTAAATACAGTTTCGCGCCATCGCCACGTGGCGGCAGCAGCTCCTCTTTCCCGCGCTGGAACTCCTCAACTTCGGGCCGGAAGCGGAAGTTCCTTCCTTTCTTGTTTCTGCTTCGTATAGAGACACACAGAGGTGAGTTCAGCTCAGCGCTTCATCCGACTTTAATCTTCTTTTCAGGTGAACATCCGATGATTTAATGTGTCTGATCTGAACCTGACAAGATGTTTGTTTGTGTTCGCGGGGAAATTGTTTCTCAAAAATGAAACCTGAAGTTTGTTTTAGATGTTTTTCTGTCTCTGTGTGTGAAGCGAGCAGCAGAAACACGTCGCCATTTTCTGTCGGCTCGCAGAGCTCAGGAGCGGGAAAACCAACGTTTACTGATGAATTAGATAGATTATTGATCTGTTGTGGAGTTTCTGAGGTGTTTATACAGGAACCAGTAAGTTATGTTGAAACGCAGTGAGTTCGTCGGTGCGTGTCAGCTAACATGCTAGCGTTAGCATTTCTCCCGGAGGCTGGTGGTTAATCTCCTGCGCAGGTCATTACTTTATGTTTACAATCAGAACATCTTATGTCGGCGGTCAAACACGGTGTGAAGGTTGTTGTTCTCGGGCTGAAATCAGAAACATCAGCCTGGTAGCTTGTCTGTTAGCCGGAGCTTCAGCCACCATGTGACCGGCTCAGGTGTGTAAGGTAGTTCCATTACCGGACAGCGCTGCACTCCGCCTCAAAGCTTCAAACGTTTCCGAAGTTCTCCTCTCTGTTCCCGACGGACGGGAGGGCCGTGAACGCACCGCTGTGAGGAGCAGGGGAAGCTAACAGAAGCTAAGATTAGCTGCCAGCCTGAGGTTGTTATTTTGAAAATCTGCAGCCACAGATGAGTTGAAATGTTTCCCTGCAGGACGGCTGATGGATTTGATTGGTTAGCAAAGCAGCGAGGAGGAACCGAAGAGCTAAACACGGTGACGTCGTGTAAATATGAGCTGCGGCGTGTTCTGCTGCAACAGGAAGTGGTTGCAGTTTAATGCGTCCTGCTGCTGTTAGCTGAATGCGATCAGTTTATATTCAGTCGTGATCGGCCGTCCTGCCGACCAACGCCGGATCAGGGTTTATCTGTCGGGCCAGATGGTGCTGATGCGTCTGGACCGATGTCTGTGAGATGTGGCGACGTGTCGTCAGGTAGCGTTAGGATCAACACACCTGGTGTTTCTGAGCTGCTGGCGGTTAAAGGGACACGGATTGGTTGAGCTGTAGCGTTTGTGATGTCTAACCCTCCTCCTCTTCCTCCCGCTCAGACGATGGCTCCTCGTAAAGGGAAGGAGAAGAAGGAGGAGCAGGTCATCAGTCTGGGTCCTCAGGTGGCCGAAGGAGAAAACGTGTTCGGCGTCTGTCACATCTTCGCCTCCTTCAACGACACCTTCGTCCACGTCACCGACCTCTCCGGGAAGTGAGTGATAACACAGTACACTTAGAGTTCACGTTTCCCAAAGCATTATGGGAACTGTAGTCTCCACGCTGCAGATGGTTTAACAGCTGATCGGGATGTCAAACACTGTCTCTGGCGTCTGATTGGTCCGTGTGTTTCCAGGGAGACGATCTGCCGCGTGACCGGCGGGATGAAGGTGAAGGCGGACAGAGACGAGTCGTCTCCCTACGCCGCCATGTTGGCGGCTCAGGACGTCGCTCAGCGCTGCAAAGAGCTCGGGATCACGGCGCTGCACATCAAGCTGAGGGCCACAGGAGGGAACAGGTACGTCTGTCTGTCTGTCCCCCCCCCGGTCTGTCTGTCTGTCTGTCTGTCCCCCCCCGGTCTGTCTGTCTGTCTGTCTGTCTGTCCCCCCCCGGTCGGTCTGTCTGTCTGTCCCCCCCCGGTCGGTCTGTCTGTCTGTCCCCCCCCGGTCGGTCTGTCTGTCTGTCCCCCCCCGGTCTGTCTGTCTGTCTGTCTGTCTGT
>NC_060172.1:4231139-4245863 GCF_021292245.1 Micropterus dolomieu | reverse complement strand
CACATTTTAGACAGAGAAGATGGATGGTTTGAAAGAGGTGTCAAGGAAGCATCTACACCAGGGTGGAGAAGCCGTCATTGAACAGGGGAGGGGGTCTACGCCACCACTCATCCCCCACTTACAATGCTGTCCTTTCATCACTTCCCAGGAAACTCAACAAACGTAACCTATTGGCCTCAGGTGAAGATACCAACGATGGTCGTTCAGTCTCGGCCACAGGTAGCCTTAACGACCGTAACGACTGTCATCACAGCAACAAGGAACACTAACGAACCGGCGGTATCGATGACCCGGGCCAACGACCCCACTGAGGTTAAATAGCTGAGTTTCCCTGCCAGTCAGTCAGAACTGAAGAAGTCCTTTGGATGAGGGACGAAACGTCTTCCAGTATCTTCAACCAAGTCCGGCTGCCCTTGATTTTAACCTTCGTTGGATATGCTGTTTATATTGCTTGTAATTGGGATGAAGTAAACATCTGTTGAGTATTTTAACATAAAATTGTTTGATTGTGTTGAATTAAAAACCCCAAAATGCAGCGGGTCCACCAGACCCACGAACACTGGCTGAATAACAAAAATATGAACACCACACAAGGGTTAAAGTCAAGGGCAGCTGGACTTGGCTGAAGATACTAGAACATTTTACAAACAGCTGAGTGTCTCTGAGTCTTCAGGTGAAAGACAGTCTGAACAGGTGACTCTTACGTTTCCCTGCACAATGTAGCTGTCGTCGTTGCGAATGTCTCGGGCCAAACCGAAGTCACAGATCTTTGCAACGCGACGGTCAGTCAGAAGGACGTTCCTCGCCGCCACGTCTCTGTGGATACACTGATGGAAAGACAGGTGGACGACAGGTGGACGACAAATAGACAGGTGGACAGACAGGTGGACGACAGGTGGACGATAGAAAAACAGGTGGACGACAGACAAACAGGTGGACAGACAGGTGGACGACAGGCGGACGATAGAAAAACAGGTGGACGACAGACAGACAGGTGGATAGACAGGTGGACGACAAATAGACAGGTAGACAGACAGGTGGACGACAGGTGGACGATAGAAAAACAGGTGGAAGACAGACAAACAGGTGACTGTTAGAAAAGCTGCTGCTGACTTATTTCGATGTAAATGTGATTGTGAGGACGTTTCTGCATCACGAGTCTTCACAAGTACAGTTCTTACATTCCTGGTAGACAGGAAGTCCAGACCCTGAGCCACCTGGTGGGAAAACCTCATGAGGTCACCAACAGTCAGGCTTTCAGTCTGCACACCTGAGAGACAGATGGACAGACAGTTAGACACGTCTGCACTCTGAGAATAGAGCTGCAGGTGTGTCCAGGTGTGTCTTGTGGTTGGTACCCAGGTGTGCTTGTCCTGGACTCAGAACGGGCTGCATCTCCTGATACTCTGAACAGCACGAGATCCCACTGTCACTGTAACACACACACAGGAGGCGAGGTCATCACAGGTGATGTCACCTCGCCAAAAATACAGGTAAAAATTAACCAGAAATTTTATTAATTATTATTATTAACAATATTATTAATATTATTGTTTTTATTGTATAGCTAATTATTATTGTCTTTTTATTATTATTTTTATTATTATTAATTATTATATAATAACAGTTTCTTGTTATAGCACAAAAATATTCAATTATTATTATTTTATCATTTTAATATAATTTATATTATCATTAATATTACTGTTATTTTTATATAATTTTTTTATTAATAGTAATTGTTTTTATTATTATTATTGTTTGTTTGTTTTTATTTTTAAATAATTATTAATTTCCTTTATTATTATTATTAATTGTTTGTTATATTTATTATTATTAATTGTTCATTAAAAACAAAGAACACTCATCAGACCTCCTGAGCCTGGCGTGCTGGGCGACCATGTTTTTGTAGAAGGCCTCCCCTTCCACTTCGTCCACTCTCAAAATGGACGCCATGAAGTCCTGAGCGTGAGCCCGCAGGAAGTTGAGCAGGTCACCATGGCTACAGTACTCCGTGATCATCAGCATGGGGCCTGGTGGGAGGGAGCGGGGTCAAAGGTTAGTCCCTGACAGGTTTATATTTGCTTGTAATTGATTAAAAGCGCCGTCACCTCCTCGAGTGCAGGCGCCCAGCAGGTTGACGATGTTGTCGTGGTAACCAAGATGGCTGAGGATCTTCAGCTCTGACATCAGAGCTTCGCGTTCCTCGGAGTGAGCGCTTGCTGTTCATCGACACACAGGAAACACAAGTCTGTAACAACAGCAACAACACGCCGTACACGTGATGACAATGAAGGTGAAGATTTGTGGACTAACGTTTGAGCATCTTGACGGCGACTCGCGTTGCGTTGTTGTCAGTTCCCAGACCGTACGCTGTCGCCTCGACGACCTTCCCAAATGCTCCCGAACCCAAAACAGCACCTGACAGATGGAGAGAAGGGAAACACTGAGGTCACTTCCTCCATCTGTTGGGGGATGGAGGGTCAGACTTTTATTTTGAAAAATCAATTAATTGTTGAGTAGTCGATTGTTTTGGTATTATAAAAAAAGGTGGCGTTTGGTGTCGAAGTGGCGGCGGTCTTGTACCGAGGCGGAGTTTGTCCCGGGGAAATTCCCACTTGTAGTTGTACGGCAGCTGGGTGGGGTCAACAAAGGTGTAGTAGTTCCCGTCGGTGCTCTCGATGATCTTCCAGCGGATCTCGTATCTGGGTTTCTGGGAGAAGAAGTAGAAACATGATGAAGCAGCGATGATCTGTTTAGTTCAGATAAAAACTTTGGCCCGTATCAGTCTGGAGTGTGAACTGTCCATGGCCCGAAAGTGACCCGCATCAGCAGAAGAATAACACGACGTCACGCTGTACGGAAGTAAACATGGCATCAGAGAGGTTAGCTCCGGTTAGCTCCGGTTAGCTCATACCTGCTAACCCTCCCGGGATCACATTTCTCCTGATTAATGACAAGTGTTCACAACTTTATGTCCTTTCCATTGCATTCATTACTGTTTCTGGTTCTGCCCCACGCCTCTCTCTCTTGGTGGATTTTGAGTCCTTTTAGGCAGGTCCCTCCGCTCGGCAGCCATCTTGGTCTCATCACATATTGATGCTTGTTCAAGGCCCTTTGGCGTCGCCTTTTAACACCCTGGGTACACCTTTGGCGCCATTTTAAATTTTTTTGGGCTCCACGGTCAAGTTAGCAACGCTTAGCAACAAAAATATGCAACATCCGGTTAAACTTTCAAAATAAAACGCTAGCGTTTCGAAACATCGCTACTTTGAAGCGGCACGTTATTCAAGTTGTGAAACGTTGCAGTTTGGTTTAGGCAAAAAGTACCTGGTTACGGTTCGGAAAAGATCCTGGTTTGGGTTAAAATATCTACTTGGGTCAGTTAACACGTAAGTTAACTAACGTAACTCGTGTTAACTTCAATAAAAATATTTAATGTTGACTTTTTGTTTCACACGGACCCCGGTCTACTGGTTCAAAGTCCAGGTTTTGGCCCTAATTCCACCCCAACCACCTCCTTACTCAGTCACAAACTGACGCTACAGGGCTTCCCCCACAGCGCTGAACTATGACGCTACAAGGATCCCCAGTGCGTTACAAACGGACGCCGATGGGTCTTGACCATGCGTCCATATCTGACAACGGGATGCTTGGTAAAGCCTCGATTATTTAAAAGTGGTTATCAGGGACTAGCAGGATCAAGTTTCTGTCTCTCGAGAGCCAGAACTGCACTTTCTCTGGTCACCATAAAACCTGCATGTAGAGAATCTGAACCAGTTTGATGACTTCGCCCCAAAATAAGGTTTGAAAAGCGTTTTTCCCCACAGGTTAGTGACGCATGCGTGGTAGACCCTGCTGTCAGTGGAACCACACAATTGGCTTTCTTGTAGGAGGGCCGAGATAACCACCATCTATGGTGTTACGGGCTTTCCCTAAAGAGCTGCATTGAGGATTCTTTCAGTGGCGTGTCTCCTCTTAAAACGTCTCTGATTTCAGATGGAAGAAAGACAATCTGTGAGCAGATGACAGTGAGGTCGATAACGAGGAGAAAGAGAGACACATTTTTAATTCTGGCTTTTGTGGAGCTTTTTTCTTCACCGCGACTCCGTCTAGTTGTGACGCCGGTCGCTCTAGAGTGACGTTAGAGTCACATGAACTCCTATCTGAATGTCCAGACTGAGGCCATATTACAAACAATCAGACCTGGATCTGATTTGGGCCACGTCTGAAAGTGGCTCAGATCTGACCTGAAAAATAGTTCACGTGACCTGGGCTGCTCACACCGGAACCAGATCTGAGTAACTTTGGCTGTAGTCTGAACGCAGTTCTTCAGGATGTGGCCACTTCACACAGAGTCTGATCTGGGCCACATTTAAACAATAATTAATCAGTCTGTGGTTCAGGGTTATGCTATATACCTGGATTTATTATCCCATCAGCAGTAAACGTACCTGTCTCCACTTGTAGACGACGACCAGTAAGAGCAGGAAGAGGACGGCGGCAGCACTCCCAGCTCCAATCAGAGCTGGAGTGAAGAACGTTTGAGGTTTTCTTGTAGGATCTACAAACGCTACGACAACAAGACAGCAGGTTCACTGTCACATACGAGTTCTTCCAACAACCCAAGTTTTTATAACAAGGGGCCACTTACGATGATGAAAGACTTGGCGAGACACTCCCACGTGGTTAGAGCTGACACACTCCACAGTGACATCATCAGCAGCTGACAGAGGGAGGTGACTTCTCACTTCTTCTTCCTCCTCCTCCTCCTGTGTGGTCACATCAGTTGGAGACACCTGATAGGTGAAGTCATCTCCACACCTGCATGGGAGGTTAAGGTCAGTTGTGTATTTTATTCTCATTTCTCAGTCATTTCAGCAGCTTGATTTAATTTGTAACTATGAAAACAATAATTTTTTATATTTAATGTTGGATGATTCGCCTCTTTAACATTGCGTCGAAATCTGGAACGTTGCCTAAAGAGAGGCCGATCCCAGTGTTGGTTCCCCCATTCAGAAAGGGGGACCAGAGAAGGAGTGCCAATTACAGGGTTAGGAGGTTATCACACTGCTCAGCCTTCCTGTTAAAGTCTACTCCAAGGTGCTGGAGAGGAGGGTTCGGCCAATAGTTGTACCTCGGATTGAAGAGGAACAGTGCTGATTCCGTCCTGGTCATGGAACAACGGATGACTGAAGGGGCCTGGAAGTATGCCCATCCAATCTACATGTGTTTTGAGGATCTGGAGGCGTATGACCGGGTTCTCCAGGGGGTATTGTGGGAGGTGCTGTGGGAGTATGCAAGATGAGGGGGGCCCTTTTAAAGACTATGCAATCCCTGTACGTCCAGGGCGAGAGCTGTTTCTGGAGTCCTGGCAGTAAGTTGGACTTGTTCCAGCCAGTGCTGGCACCAATCCTTTTTGTGATATATGGACAGGATAGTAGTCAGGTGGGGAGGGGTTATGGTTAAGGTTCGTTGGCCTGGGGATCTCATCGCACTCACTGGCCTGGTTTACAGCCGACTGTGAAGAATCAGGAATGAGGATTAGCACCTCCAAATCTGAGGCCATGGTTCTCAGCGAGAAATCGATGGAGGGCTCACTCTGGGTAGGGAATGAGTCCTTACCCCAAGTGAAGCAGTTCAAATACCTCAGGGTCTTGTTCACGAGTGGGGTAACAATGGAGCAGGAGAATTGGAAGCTGCTGGGGCGGTCCTGCGTTCGCTCTATCACACCGTTGTGAGGAAAAGAGAGCTGAGCCGGAAGGAAAAGCTCTCGATCTACAGGGCAATTTATGTTCATACCTTCGCCTGTGGTCATGAAGGCTGGGTCATGACTGAAAGAACTAGATCACAGTGACCAAAATGGGTTTTCACAAGAGGGTGGCTGGCCTCTCCCTAAGAGATAGGGTGAGAAGTCAAGTCATCCGTGAGGAACTTAGAGCCCGCTGCTCCTTGGCATTGAAAGGAGCCAGTATGAAGTGGTTCGAGCATCTGGTAAGGATGCCCCCTGGGCATCTCCCTAGGGAGCACATCCAGCTGGGAGGAAGCCTCAGCGAAGACCCAGGACTAAAGCACTGGCTGGTTTTATCTTTTGCTAACCATCCAGACCGCTCAGATGGTCTGGGATCAGGTCTGCTTTCCCCAGAATCAAAACTAAAAATGGAGAAGCAGCGTTCAGTTTTTCACTGAAACTGGTTTATGAAATTCACCAGATGTCGTTAAGAGAACTCTTTTTAGACCAAAATAAAACAAGCCTAAACAAGTCGCAGCAGAACAGGAGGTCAAAGAACACAAAGCAGAGACATCATGAGAGAATTCACTGTCACAGGAGGTTTGTAATGCACTCTGCAGCCTGCAGGGGGCGCTACATCACTGTCAGTCAGGTTGGTACGTACGTGTCCAGGACCCTGGGGCAGGTGTACCAGAGGATTGTGGGTAGTGGATATCCAGAGCTGCTGCAGGTCAGAGTGTTGTTCTCCAGACGGACAGCCGCGCTTGGAGATCCTGAGAGATTTCATTAAAATTTTATTATTTTATACATTTGTTCAAACCACAACAAAATGAGGACCAGGATGAAAGAAAAGCTCTGCTTGATAATTCTCCGATACAGGTTGTCAAATTTATAGATCATGTGATCATCAGAAGGAGAATAAAGAAAAGCTTTGGCATTAAGGAAGATGGGAAAGAAGAAGAGGAGGATGTGAAAAAGAAGAAGGAACAGGATAAAGAGAAAGAGGAAAAGTCTCTTACGGTAAATTCGGAGGTCGATGTTCTGCGAGCCATTGAAGAACCTGTTAGAGAAGTGGAACGAGTAGCGTCCACGGTCGTCCTGACGAAGCCGCCGCAGCAACAAACTCGCCTCCGACCTGCAACAAAAAACTCCACCTGAACAAACCTAAAGGTGGTGTTCAGAAATCTGATCATGCTAACCTGTAGCTGTTAGCATGATAACCGTTAACCGTTAATATGCTGACCTGTAGCCAATCGCAACGTAGCTTTTCTGGTACACCGTGTTCTTGTTGCCAATGTTAACGTTTGTTGGTGTCGTCCAGTGCTGGTTCCTGATTGGAGGATACGCCTCCATCACAAAGGTCAGTGTCACATCACGACCTTCATACAACTCCACTGTTCTGCTGCCGCTAATGTGTGCACTGCCAGGCCCATTCACATCCATTCTATTGGTGCTAACGTTAGCAATTAGTTCCCAGTTCACTTGCAGTGAAATGCTGCTGCTGTTAGTTTCTAGCTCTCCTTGCAACGCCATTGGCATGCTACTAATGTTAGCAACCAGGTCCCCATTGACCTCTATGGTCTTGTTGTCAGCAGGCTGCACCAGCTGCAGGTAGATTCTCAGGTAGGGACCATCTAGTGAGGAAGGAGAGGAAGAGGAGTCAGTCTGTCTTTCGTCATGCTGACACTAACTTTCTAGATTTTTCCACCAAACATTCTTACCCACAACTATGAGGTGTGCAGTTGCCGTGGCGACTCCTTCTTCATTGACAGCAGTACATGTGTAGGTTCCGCTGTGTGTTTGACTGACACCTGAGACCGTCAGAGTGCTGCTCGTGTAAGGTCGGGTGTTCTTATAGTGACGGCTGACGGTGACGTTCAGTGTCTGGAACAAACCAAACAACCGATGAATATCATTTACAGACAGTCTGGAGAAAATGACACATGGGTGACCTCTGACCTTTGAGTTTACGTGTGTCCAGGTGACATTGTAGAAATGGTTGTGGTTACTGGTCAGACAGGTGAGCTCAAAATTCTCTCCTTCTATTCGGACCAGTTCTTTCTGGCTGACAGAAAGGGAGGGAGGGTGACGCAGCCCTGCACACAGACAGGTAGACAGACAGGTCACCGGGGGGACAGGTAGAACCAGAGACAGACAGGTAGACAGACAGGTCATCTGGGAGACAGGTAGAACCAGAGACAGACAGGTAGACAGACAGGTCATCTGGGAGACAGGTAGAACCCAAGACAGACAGGTAGACAGACAGGTCATCGGGGGGACAGGTAGAACCAGAGACAGACAGGTAGACGGACAGGTCACCGGGGGGACAGGTAGAACCAGAGACAGACAGGTAGACAGACAGGTCATCTGGGAGACAGGTAGAACCAGAGACAGACAGGTCATCTGGGAGACAGGTAGAACCCAAGACAGACAGGTAGACAGACAGGTCATCGGGGGGACAGGTAGAACCAGAGACAGACAGGTAGACGGACAGGTCATCAGAGGGACAGGTAGAACCCAAGACAGACAGGTAGACAGACAGGTCTTACTGGGGATCACCACCAGGCTGAGAGTTTCGGATCTGAACTGCCTTCCGTCCTTCCAGCCTGAACAAACGTATTGTCCATTGAACAACCTCAGCAGGTGTCGGATTAGGGCTCCTCTCTGGCGATCAATGGTGACGTTCATGCCATACGGCAGGCCCCGCTCCTCTGATTGGAAGGTGAGGTTAGTGATGGACGGGTCGGTCAATAGACACTTGAACAGGAAGTCCTGGCCCTCCTTAACATTCGGTGCCGAGCGAGGTGTGACGAACACACTGGAGGGGTCAGCAGGGTCTGAGAGAGGGGCATTATTGGAAGTGGTCATTTTTTGGGGAGATGATGAATTCAACAAATCTACTGTTAGCAACATTTACCTCTAATACACATCCGACAGGCTAACTCCATGCCATCTTTCACACAGGCCCTCAAAACCCACCTTTTCAAGACTGCATACCCCAGTTAACTGTCTTCCCCTTTTTCCCTTCCTCTTCTTTTTTAACCAATTACTTTCATCTTTCCCCCATAAAGAGTCTTTGAATACTTTGAAAAGTGCTATATAAATCTAATTTATTATTATTATCAAAAGAATCAACCTATTCTCACCCTATCTCTTAGGGAGAGGCCAGCCACCCTCTTGTGAAAACCCATTTTGGCCGCTGTGATCTAGTTCTTTCAGTCATGACCCAGCCTTCATGACCACAGGTGAGCGTATGAACATAAACCTGACCTTACCTTTGATGTACAGGTGGATCCAGGTGTCCAGGTGTCCCAGGCTCCTGTTGGTGTACCCACAGCGGTACGTCCCGGTGTGTCTGGGGTTCGACCTCCTTACCTCCACCGGGTCCAGCATTCTGTCGTTGTACATCATGCGGAAGGCAGTGCTGGTCCAATGGACCGAACCGTTACCATGGCAACTGAGTTTGAAGGGTGACCCGGCGGTCAGAACCACCTCAGATTGGTTAGGTTGGAAGACAGAATTCAGACGGATCCGCAGAGGACTTGGAGGACCTGTAACAAACAAACGGTAAATCAGTTCAACAACACCACCAAATAACTAACATTAATGAGGGGGATGAGGGTGGCGATGGTACAGTGGATTTGACACATGCCTTTGGTGTGGGAGACCCGGGTTCGATTCACTGCGACACATCCACCAATGTGTCCCTGAGCAAGACACATAGCTGCTCCAGAGGTGTCTGACATATATAGCAATTGTAAGTTGCTTTGGATAAAAGTAAACTGAATATATGTAATGGACAGGCTGCGCCCACATGTGGCAACCGAACACACGTGATGATGGGTGGGGTTACACATACTACACCTGGACACCAGAAACAGCCACACAAAAACCAGGGCCAGTTCAGTGAGCTGATCAGTATCTTCTATATCACCACTGGATCACTTGAATGTGGAAAGCTTGTTGTCACATCGTCCCCATCTTTGTTGAGATAATTAGCATTCTCAGATTTAAATGTACTTGAGTGAGGTTATATCTTATTGAACATGGAAGTCGTTTACTGATACCATCGACATTCCCAAATGTTGAGTTGGAGGAGGCGTTAACAGCTCAGCTGCTAACAGCTGATTGGTTATCTCCAGGTTGTCGCTCCCCCCACATCAGAGGAAACGACATGGCTGACCTCCTCAGTGGCTTATGTCCCAACCCGTTCTCATCCTGTGGCATCACCTATGGATGCTTGGTCAAGACTCCTTGGCTTTTTAACACCCTGGATACCTTTAAGCGTCATTTTAAGGCACCAAAACTACTTTGTTAGGTTTAGGCAACAAAATTGGTCAGAGATTATGGTTTGGGTTAAAATAACTACTGACATGAATTAAATTATGTAAATTCAGTAACTAAAAAGAATCAGTGTTTCAATGAGTGAGTTTTTGTTTCACACAGGAAACGAACACCGGCCCCTTGGGTGAAAGTCCTGACCCACCTGTCCACCCCAACCTTACTCTGACTTTCTGTTATTTATACTAGCTTTACAACTTTCAAACATGAGTTTGTGAATCCATTTTGTATTTGTGGATCTCAGGTCTACGCTTTCACAATGTATTGATACTTTACAGATGTTTCTTACTTGTGAATTTGTTTGTCTGCACATCGGTTTTATGTTTCTTAAATAGTTCACAAATCTTGTAATTTTGTATTTGTGGAAGGTGTTTCATGTTTACAGATTAGATATTTTAACACAGATTGTTGATCCGAATAATATTAAGATGAATCTCTCTTCGTAATAGTGAAACATTTAGCTGTAAAGATATTTGCTTCAGGAGTTTGTAGAGACGAAATCTTGTTTTTGGGAAACATGAATGAACCGAATGTCACGAGCCATCCTGTAGTTGTTGAGATATTTCAGTCTGAATGAAAGTGGTTTCTCCTGAGTATCACCTCAGAAGTCAGTTTAAAGAAACACACACTACCACTGGATGGATGATGTAACACAACTTTATTTAAAATAAGCAAAGACCAAGCAATTAGAAAAAAAACTTCTGTTAACTTTATGAAACTCGTTGTTTCAGTAAAGTAAGGAAAACAAATATTAATGCTGAAGTTTGATTATTAGTGTGTTTACTGACTGGCAGCAGGTAACTTAGTGGTTAGCTGGTTAATAACTGACAGTCTTATTGGTTAGCTGGTATAAAAAATCATTGGCCAGCTCAGTAAGAACAAATCAACCCTATTGGCTGGTTTAGAACTTGTGTAAGGACAGACGGAGGTTCTCATTGGCGAGCAGGAGGGTTCTTTGATATTTCCTGCAGCTGGGTGGCGATGCGGGACGTCTGCAGGAGTAAAGCCTGATGATTTTCAACCAGCAGGCTCTGGTGACGAGCCACATTCTGCAGATCCTGGATCTGCTGGGAACCCTGGGGACACAAAGTCAGAACAAGGTGAGTTCAGCTAAACTGGATCAGACTACATGTAATGTTACCCGTCAATGATGAGGTAATGTGTGACCAAACCAAACTAAAGCTAACCTAAACATCATATAAACTAAACTAAATTAAACTTAACTAAACATCAGATAAACTGAACTAAATTAAATATCAAATATACTAAACTAAATACACTAAAAACTAAAACAAAATTACTCTAAACACAAGATATGTTTAGCTTAACTAAGCTCTATTCAACTCAACTCAAGCTAAACTAAACATCAGATAAACTAAACGTAAACTTAAATAAACCAAACCAAAGTATATCTAAAGTAAATTAAACTAAACTAAACATCAGATAAACTGAACTTAACTAAACTAAATTAAACATCAAATACACTAAAAACTAAAACAAAAAAAAATGTTTAACTTAACTAAACTATATTCAACCCAACTCAAGCTAAACTAAACATCAGATAAACTAATCTAAACTAAACTTAAACTAAGGCTAAACTAAACTAAATTAAAGCTAAACTAAACTAAATGAAACTTAACTAAACATTAGATAAACTGGACTTAACTAAACTAAATTAAACATAATATACAATAAACAAAACTAAAACGAAATGACACTAAATTAAACATCAGATAAGTTTAACTTAACTAAACTCTACTCAACTCAATTCAAATTAAACTAAATATCAGATAAACTAATCTAAAGCTAAACTAAACTAAAGCTAAACCTAGCTAAACTAAATTAAAATGAACTACACTAAACATCAGATAAACTAAACTAAACTAAATTAAACTTAACTAAACTAAATATCAGATAAACTAAACTTAACTAAACTAAATTAAACATAAGATACACTAAACAAAACTAAAACAAAACAAAACTTAACTAAAAACAATATAATTTTAATTTAGATTTTAATTTAACTAAATAAACTAAACTAAATATCAGATAAACTTAACTAAAGCTAAACTAAACTGAAATAAAGTTAACTAAACTAAACAGGAGACAAACTAAAATAAAATAAACATGAGATAAACGAAGCTAAAGCTAAACTAAACTTAATTAAACTAAACTAAACATGAGATAAACTAACCTAAACTAAAGTGGACCCACCTGAGTTTCCAGCGTGCCGAGCAGTTGGACCACCTGGACCTGGCCCTTGGCAACCTCCTTCTGGATCAGGACCAGTTCTTTCAGCAGATCCAGGACCTCCTTCCTCCACGGCGCCTCCTGCTGCTGATCCTGGACCAGCCCAGATAGCCTGGGGGAAGGGGTGTCCACGTCCAGGCCGGGCGGGTCGGCATCTGATGGATTGTGTGACTGGGCAGCGCCCATCATCATGGCGGCAGGCATGTTGTCATGGTGATTACCTGCAGTGAAGACGGCTGAAGTCAAAACTTCAGTTTCTACTCGACAGGAACAGCATTCACGTTGCTTGGATTTTCACAATAAAGGTCTTGTTAAAGTGATGTTTAGAGGTGTGCTTGCTTTGATTGGCAGATGTCTCAGACAATAGCTGACAGACGCTACAGCCATGTTTTTATTACAAGCTGAGACAGACGTAGATTTGGTGGGACACGTAGCCCAGAGCGACATCTCGTAGACTCAGACTGGTGCTACGCATTCAATAAGGCTTCTCTGAAAAATATAATACTTTAGTTTGACGATCGTGATATTCTCGATCTCGTACCCACAACAATTAAATATTACCCCCCTCTCAGACTCACCTGGGAGTACCTGGGACCGTTCTTACTGCCCGACTCGTCACATATGGACGCATGGTCAAGACCCATTGGCGTCTGGGCACTGGGGATCCCTATAGCCTCATAGTTCAATGCAGTGGGGGAAGCGGCAGTTTTTAGCGGTAAAGGCAGGTATATGATATTTAACAGAAAAGACTGAGTAAGGAGGTGGTCGGGGTGGATGAAGGGCCAGAACCCCGACTTTGAACCAGGAGACCAGGGTTAGTTTCCCGTGTGAAACAAAAAGTCAACATTAAATATTAACAAAAAGCATGATCTTTTCCTAACCCTAACCAAGTACTTTCTGTGCCTAAACGTAACTAAACTACAATGTTTCACGACTTTAATAAAGTGCCGTTTCAAAATGTTGATGTTTTGAAACGCTAGCATTTTATTTTGAAAGTCTCACCAGATGTTGCATATTTGTTGTTGCTAAGCGTTGCTAACTTGACCGCAGAGCCCTAAACATCTAAAAATGACGCTAAAGGGCCTTAACCAAGCGTCGATATGTGACGAATCGGGAGTGGGAACGTGTTCACGTTACATTGAGTAACAGCAGCTCACTGTCAAGGCTAATGTGCTATCAAACTGCACGTGTAGGGACATTAATCTCTCCCTATCCATACTGTGGGCAAACAGTGGCCCGTGGGCCACATCTGGTCCTCCAGAAGCGTGTTGCAGAGTTCCATAGGTTACTGAAGTAAAGGCTGGGTTACAGTTCAGCTGTGTTCAGTTCAGGAGCAGTGTTTTCTGTGGGAGATGGGAACTTCCTTTAGGCTTTTTTTACTTTAAAAACCTCTTACATGCACAAAAAATATTAATAACACAAAAAAGGAATGAGGAAAAAACAAAAAAGCAGAATATGACCTCATTAAAGAGTTTAAAGAAACAAACCATCCTGCGGCTGCAGTGTTCACAGCACCTGCTGTTCAGGGGTTCCTAATAAAGTGATCGATCAGCGCTCCGATCAATAAACAGATTTGTTTGTGTGCATTGTGTGACAGTTGGAGATTCACGTCATCGAATTGCACAATCAGAATTTTTCTGTTGTGAGAAAAATCAGGAAGTGAAACAACCGAGAGTGTGTGTGTGTGTGTGTGTGTGTGTGTGTGTGTGTGTGTGTGTGTGTGTGTGTGTCAGCAGTCTGCTGTTGGATGAAATCAAGAGTTTGGGCAGTGATCCTGTAACTGTGTCTGAGTTCAGAGAATCACGCTGTTAAGGTTATTTTAACTGGGATGCTAATTTTGGCTAAACAGCCGACTCCTGATGAGATTTTTCAGCAGCGCTGGTTAAACGTACACAGAGCAGTATGCTATAGCTTGTAGACCCGCCCTAAAGCCTCCCCTGCTTCCTGGTTTCATTTACTAAATGAACATCATGCTGTGTTGAAGAAGATTTGAAACTAGCGACTGAGACCATAAACTCATCAGGAAAGTGTTTACTGAGGGAATAAATCAGCTGACAAGAAACATTTTCTCAGAGACTTCTATACAATCACACATCTTTCTGCAGCCGCTGGAGTCGCCTCCTGCTGGCTGCTAGAGAGGAAGCAGGTTTAAGTCGCCCCCTGCTGGCTGCTAGAGAGGACGCAGGTTTAAGTCGCCCCCTGCTGGCTGCTAGAGAGGAAGCAGGTTTAAGTCGCCCCCTGCTGGCTGCTAGAGAGGACGCAGGTTTAAGTCGCCCCCTGCTGGCTGTTAGAGAGGACGCAGGTTTAAGTCGCCCCCTGCTGGCTGCTAGAGAGGACGCAGGTTTAAGTCGCCCCCTGCTGGCTGCTAGAGAGGACGCAGGTTTAAGTCACCCCCTGCTGGC
>NC_060172.1:4224108-4231039 GCF_021292245.1 Micropterus dolomieu | reverse complement strand
GAGGGAATAAATCAGCTGACAAGTAGAAACATTTTCTCACAGACTTCTATACAATCACACTTCTTTCTGCAGCCGCTGGAGTCGCCCCCTGCTGGCTGCTGGAGAGGACGCAGGTTTAAGTCGCCCCCTGCTGGCCGCTGGAGAGGACGCAGGTTTAAGTCGCCCCCTGCTGGCTGCTAGAGAGAACGCAGGTTTAAGTCGCCCCCTGCTGGCCGCTGGAGAGGACGCAGGTTTAAGTCGCCCCCTGCTGGCTGCTGGAGAGGACGCAGGTTTAAGTCACCCCCTGCTGGCTGCTGGAGAGGACGCAGGTTTAAGTCGCCCCCTGCTGGCTGCTAGAGAGGACGCAGGTTTAAGTCGCCCCCTGCTGGCTGCTGGAGAGGACGCAGGTTTAAGTCGCCCCCTGCTGGCTGCTGGAGAGGACGCAGGTTTAAGTTCTAAAGTTTAACAGCTGAACACAAGATGTCTCCTGCTTCTCTGTAAAGTCCACTCAGTCTTTCACCCGGACACTTCAGGTCTCCTGGACTCTGATTGGCTCTCAGCTACTTGTGATGTGATTTGAGACATCACTGCAGCGACCCGCTCCTGCAGTATCATCCTCCGGCGAGATGACGGGGGTGTCTGTGTTTTACATGGATGATGCTTGGAGCTCAAACTCAGTCAAGCTGGACAGACTGTTTAATGTGAAGATGAAACCAGATTACAGACAAGACTACAAACTCTTTTTTGTCCCACAGCCTTGTGTTGTACGAAGACAAACAAACGACCTTGGAACCTTGTGTCCACGAGTTGGAAGTGGCTTTGGCTGAAAGCACCAGCTAAATAAATGTCATGTCATGACTCCTGCAGGTACGTCCAGGTGTGAATCTGAGACTTTAGGTGAAACAGAGAAACGTGAGCTGAATCCTGCGTCCTGCTCGTTGCCTCCGTGTGGCCTCTTCTTCTTCTTCTTCTTCTTCTTCATTGTTCTTCTTCTACTTGAGAGGTCGCCATCTTGTTTTCCAGGTGTGGACCCCCTGGTTGTAGTTTTAGTAGTTTGTATAGAAGCCCGTTCTTTTTACGGAACAACATAAATGTTATGATTTTAGACTTGCTTGGCTGTATTTGAGGAAGCTGCCTCATGTTGGGTTCTACAGGATTCACTTCCACCTTCAGTGTGTAAACCTCAAATTAGACAGCCAAAAAAATAACAAAATTAAAACACACAAGTACAACTAAAGCCTCTCATTAACATATAATCTCCCCTGAAGCATGCTGGGAAGCACTGAGCACCTTTGGACCACTTCACGATGAAGACTTTGTGTAACTTCAGAGTTTCTGTGACTCACAGCTGAAACTTTCCCCTCCAGGCGTTCACACCACCATCTACAGGGGCACCGCTGACGGCATTCTCACCTCTGACATCACTTCCTGGTTTGGTAACTGCAAAACAACCAAACATCTAAACAGGACAAGTAGCAAGACCCCTGCTGCAGGTTTTTCTTTGAAGGGTATGTTGACCCGCCCGAGTAGCATTACATTAGCAAGGCTGATGAGCACAGGCTGAGCAACGACGACGCACATGAAGAAGATTTATTCCTCCGCAGAGTCACAACACTGCTGACGGAGCCACGTTTCCAGCGAGTCCTGCAGTGTTCGGCTAAATACTGGGTCAGGAGTTATTTTATGTTTTCATCAGTCTTTTACAAGGAGCGGAAGTCGGTCTCAGGTGTGTTTCCGTCGTTGTTGACCTTCAGGAGGTTTCTGCCTGGAGCCGAATTACCACCGAGGTTCTCCTCTCCGCAGCAAACGGACCCGCTCATTAAAACATTAAAAACACTTAAAACTAAGTCTCTTTCATTATATTCCATCAAATCTGATGTTCATTTCTACATTTTGCTCATCGATAGTGGCAACTTTTAAAGCTTCTTTTGCCAACATCGCAGGACATAAAGTTTCTGACTCGTGCTTTCCAAAGAGGACAAAACTGTATAATCCAGCGAGACATGGAGGGAGACGCAAGAAGGAAAAACATCCAACGTTTTATTTGACAAAAAGTTACAAAATAAACGTCTCCAGGCAGAGTCCTAAATCCTGAGTTCTATCAAACGTACTCACACACAGGTAGCTTCAAAATGTCCTACTGCTACACGACGCGACGGTCAGGAAACTGTAGCTCCATGTCCTGCTCGGCTGACCCTTTTTTCCCGCAGCACGTGCCAACAGGTGCTCTCACCTCATTTTTACTACACTGAGCTGCATTTTACGCCACTCGAATAGCTCTGAGTTAACGGGACAAACCGATGGAGCACAGCTACACAGGTCAATTAGCTGCTAACCTCTCTGAGACAAAGATAAAATATAACCAAGAGAAACTTAATATAACTTATGAACATTGACCACGTTTTCTTAATGGCTCTAACAACAGTGACGTTACTGAATACACCTGCCCGCCGTCAGCTGGTTGATTTGCCTGACCTTCGCAGGTCTGTAGACCGCAGAGGAACACGACAACGGGCTGAAGGAACCGCTGAGTTCCTAGAAAAGTAGTGAATTAGGTGAAAACGTCTCTTTGGAGTTCGGTGACAAATATCTGTAAAACATCCCGGTTTTCACCACAATTAGTTATAATATTCAGACAACGCTATAAACAACAAAGTCTGCAGCCCGGTGGCTCCTGGTGCTGATGTTTGATGCCCGCTCTCTAATGAAACCATATCCACAGATCCTTCAAATAAATGTTTACACACGGAACAAACGCCTCGTCCTGAAACCATTAGTGTGAACGGATCCAGCTTCGTGAACTCAGAGCTGACCTGCTGGTCACATCATGGTGTTCAGTGGGACCCTCACCTGGACTTGGATCTACCTGTTTACCCGCAAACCTCGTATCTCCACTGCAGAACAGAAACCTGCCGAGCATTTGTTAAACGATCGATCTCGCATTGGCGTGTGATGACAAACGTGTCGAAGGAGCAAAGGTCGTGTGACCTCCGCTGATCTGGATAAGAGGTTTCTGTTTCCGTGTGAGTTCTGTTTTGGAGAAAGTCCTGCAGTTAGGAGGTTTCGTGTCGGGGTGGGTGGGGCAGTGTGATGAAACCTCAGAGAGTCAGGAAACACATTTCCACCAGAGACCACACACACACACAAGGAGGGTCTCGTTCTCCCACTTCCTCGTCTCACTTCTTCTTTGGTCAGGACTCTGTGGGAGTGGTGGAGGAACCGGTTACCACGGCAACTTCTTGACGTCCCCTCCACAACCGTCTCGTAGTAGAAGAAGAAGAAGATCACGTGATGTTGATATGTTTATGTGTAGTTCAGCTTCCAAGAGGGGCCACTGAGTCCACGAGGGGCCACTGAGTCCACGAGGGGCCACTGAGTCCACGACGGCCCATGTCCACGACTTTCTGTAAGTCTGAGACAATTACCCACAGTTCATAGCGTTGCCCGGAGGCGTTAAAAAAAGGTGAATAAGGAGCAGCTACAAGAGAAACAGAGCCCTGGTCGTCTCTGTGAGGCCGGAGCCTGAAACCCAAAATAAAACGTCCCAAACCCAACAACTGTTTAGGTGTAGTCATGGTAACGAGAGCGGCGCTGTCCCATTAAACCGTTTCAGGCCCTGCCGCCTCTCACGCTCTAATCCAGGCCAGATTATTTCTTTTAGCAGGCATCGAGAGACTGACAGCGATCCCACTATGAGGAGAGCTCGCTGTTTACAGGCCCGTCTGAATGTATGGTGATAATTATTAGAGCCTATATAGTCCGCTCAGTGTATCCCAGAATGCACTTTGAATACAGTACATGGCCACTAAACTGTACTATACCATCATGTTTTTTCTTTCTCTTATAATCTTTTAGGCAAGTACTTTTAATAGTACTATGTTTATTATTATTATGTCTTACTTACTGTTTTTAATCTTTAACCTTTTGCTCTTATTATTACTCTCAGCATCCTGGTCTGTCCACATGTGCAGGGTTTAGGACAGACATGGGAAGTTGTTTTATTGTTTTCCTCACTAGCTGTTCTTCTCCCAGCCTTGACGGGGACCAGCCAAAACATAGAAACCCAGACTGTGTTAAGGATCATGCATCCCTCTGCTCGGGGCCGGAGTCCAGAGTACTTCTCTGTTTGTTCGCTTTTATTAATACATTTTTAAAAACTCAACACTGAGTCCATGAGGGGACACTGAGACGATTAGAGGACACTGAGACTATTAGAGGACACTGAGTCCATGAGGACACTGAGACTATTAGAGGACACTGAGTCCATGAGGGGACACTGAGACGATTAGAGGACACTGAGACTATTAGAGGACACTGAGTCCATGAGGACACTGAGACTATTAGAGGACAATGAGTCCATGAGAGGACACTGAGACTATTAGAGGACATTGAGAGTCCATGAGGGGACACTGAAACGATGAGAGGACACTGAGACGATTAGAGGACACTGAGTCCATGAGGACACTGAGACTATTAGAAGTCACTGAGTCGATGAGAGGACACTGAGACTATTAGAGGACACTGAGTCCATGTGAGGACACTGAGACTATTAGAGAACACTGAGAGTCCATGAGGGGACACTGAGACGATTAGAGGACACTGAGACTATTAGAGGACACTGAGTCCATGAGGACACTGAGACTATTAGAGGACACTGAGTCCATGAGAGGACACTGTGACGATTAGAGAACACTGAGAGTCCATGAGGGGACACTGAGACTATTAGAGGACACTGAGTCCATGAGAGGACACTGAGACTATTAGAGGACACTGAGTCCATGAGAGGACACTGAGACTATTAGAGAACACTGAGAGTCCATGAGGGGACACTGAGTCAATTAGAGGACACTGAGTCTATGAGAGGACACTGAGACTATTAGAGGTCACTGAGTCGATGAGAGGACACTGAGACTATTAGAGGACACTGAGTCCATGTGAGGACACTGAGACTATTAGAGAACACTGAGAGTCCATGAGGGGACACTGAGACGATTAGAGGACACTGAGAGTCCATGAGGGGACACTGAAACGATGAGAGGACACTGAGACAATTAGAGGACACTGAGTCCATGAGAGGACACTGAGACTATTAGAGGACACTGAGTCGATGAGAGGACACTGAGTCTATGAGTCCATGAGGGGACACTGAGAGTCCATTAGAGGACACTGAGTCCATGAGGGGACACTGAGTCAATTAGAGGACACTGAGTCGATGAGAGGACACTGAGACTATTAGAGGACACTGAGTCCATGTGAGGACACTGAGACTATTAGAGAACACTGAGAGTCCATGAGGGGACACTGAGACGATTAGAGGACACTGAGAGTCCATGAGGGGACACTGAAACGATGAGAGGACACTGAGACGATTAGAGGACACTCAGTCCATGAGGGGACACTGAGACTAGTAGAGGACACTGAGTCCATAAGAGGACACTGAGACTATTAGTCGACACTGAGTCCATGAGGGGACACTGAGTCAATTAGAAGACACTGAGTCGATGAGAGGACACTGAAACGATGAGAGGACACTGAGACGATTAGAGGACACTCAGTCCATGAGGGGACACTGAGACTAGTAGAGGACACTGAGTCCATAAGAGGACACTGAGACTATTAGAGGACACTGAGTCCATGTGAGGACACTGAGACTATTAGAGAACACTGAGAGTCCATGAGGGGACACTGAGACGATTAGAGGACACTGAGAGTCCATGAGGGGACACTGAAACGATGAGAGGACACTGAGACGATTAGAGGACACTCAGTCCATGAGGGGACACTGAGACTAGTAGAGGACACTGAGTCCATAAGAGGACACTGAGACTATTAGTCGACACTGAGTCCATGAGGGGACACTGAGACTATTAGAGAACACTGAGACTATTAGAGAACACTGAGAGTCCATGAGGGGACACTGAGACGATTAGAGGACACTGAGTCGATGAGAGGACACTGAGACTATTAGAGGACACTGAGTCGATGAGAGGACACTGAGACTATTAGAGAACACTGAGAGTCCATGAGGGGACACTGAGTCAATTAGAAGACACTGAGTCCATGAGAGGACACTGAGACTATTAGAGGACACTGAGTCCATGAGAGGACACTGAGACTATTAGAGAACACTGAGAGTCCATGAGGGGACACTGAGTCAATTAGAGGACACTGAGTCTATGAGAGGACACTGAGACTATTAGAGGACACTGAGTCCATGAGAGGACACTGAGTCAATTAGAGGACACTGAGTCCATGAGAGGACACTGAGACTATTAGAGGACACTGAGTCGATGAGAGGACACTGAGTCTATGAGTCCATGAGGGGACACTGAGAGTCCATTAGAGGACACTGAGTCCATGAGGGGACACTGAGTCAATTAGAGGACACTGAGTCCATGAGAGGACACTGAGACTATTAGAGGACACTGAGTCGATGAGAGGACACTGAGACGATTAGAGGACACTGAGTCCATGAGGGGACACTGAGTCCATGAGGGGACACTGAGAGTCCATGAGAGGACACTGAGTCTATGAGTCCATGAGGGGACACTGAGAGTCCATAAGAGGACACTGAGTCCATGAGGGGACACTGAGTCAATTAGAGGACACTGAGTCGATGAGAGGACACTGAGACTATTAGAGGACACTGAGTCCATGAGAGGACACTGAGTCAATTAGAGGACACTGAGTCCATGAGAGGACACTGAGACTATTAGAGGACACTGAGTCGATGAGAGGACACTGAGACGATTAGAGGACACTGAGTCCATGAGAGGAAACTGAGTCCATGAGGGGACACTGAGAGTCCATGAGAGGACACTGAGTCTATGAGTCCATGAGGGGACACTGAGTTGATGAGAGGACACTGAGACTATTAGAGGACACTGAGAGTCCATTAGAGGACACTGAGTCCACGAGGGGACACTTAGCTCGAACCAAACGTCCTGCCTTT
>NC_060172.1:4214219-4224088 GCF_021292245.1 Micropterus dolomieu | reverse complement strand
GAGTCCATGAGGGGACACTGAGTCAATTAGAGGACACTGAGTCGATGAGAGGACACTGAGACTATTAGAGGACACTGAGTCCATGAGAGGACACTGAGTCAATTAGAGGACACTGAGTCCATGAGAGGACACTGAGACTATTAGAGGACACTGAGTCGATGAGAGGACACTGAGACGATTAGAGGACACTGAGTCCATGAGAGGACACTGAGTCCATGAGGGGACACTGAGAGTCCATGAGAGGACACTGAGTCTATGAGTCCATGAGGGGACACTGAGACTATTAGAGAACACTGAGAGTCCATGAGGGGACACTGAGTCTATGAGAGGACACTGAGACTATTAGAGGACACTGAGAGTCCATTAGAGGACACTGAGTCCACGAGGGGACACTTAGCTCGAACCAAACGTCCTGCCTTTGTCTACTATAAGAAGCTGAGTTCAGAGCGTCCTGATGGGGAAGACGCGGATCGGATCTATAAGTTATCTGTTGATAATGCAAACTCGTCCCATCACTGATTTATAGTTTGATGTCACTAAATCTCTTCCGACTTCTCAGAAACGTGCTGATGAACATTCAGTTTCAGCTCGTCTCTGCTGTGACCGACAGAAGTTTTAATATAAATGATGTGAAATTATCCCATAAAAGATTTAACTGAAGAGAAGAAGTAAAAGTTTTTATTGTGTTTAACTTCAAACAAACTGGAGGGACTCAAATTAAAACTACACGTTATATTTGATCCCTTTAAAAACAAATATTAATATTCAGGCGTTGTTAAAGGGAAACATTTATCAATGAAACATCCTGAACTGAATTAATCTTTGTAAACAGAAGCAGCTTCTGTTCAACAGCAATAAGTTTTCTAAACCTGAAACACTGTTTTCTGTCATCAGCAGGTCGTTAATGATCCGACAACCCTCTGTTGTTTTGTTTCATGGTTTGTCTCTTCAGTCCCACAGATAATTAACCCCTAATGAGGCAGTAACACCTGGTTAAGAAACAGTAAACAAACAGTAAACAAACAGTAAACAAAGTTTGTTTCCTGACCTTCAGCAGAGCAGCAGCAGCCGAGGGCGATCGACAGCAGCAGAGAATAAACCTTCATCTCTCTCTCTGTTGTTGTTCAGACTGTCGAAGTCAAACTGAAGGAGCCCGACTTCCTCTCTGTCACCCAGCGGTGAGACTCCACCCTCCCCCCTGTGCAGCCACCACGCACCGCCCTGCACCCGCACCACCACCTTCCCCGGCCCCAAAAGACCACAGGACTGAATGACGGAAGACCCCTCCGCCCTGAACTGTGAGAGCGCCTTCTGCTGTCCCACATCAGATCCATCACAGACCCAGTCCTGGACCCCCTGCAGTACAGAGCCAACAGTTCAGTAAACATGGCCCTTCACCCCATCCTCCAGCACCTGGACTCCTCAGGAACCTACGGCAGGATCTGGTTTGTGGGTTTCAGCTCCCGGCCCTACAGGTGGATCAAAGAGGCGGGTAGTGGGTGGTGGTGGTGGAGGCGCATAGATAAGGTTCGATTCCCACTGTGACCCATCCACCATTGTGTCCCTGAGTAAGACACTTAACCCCTCGTTGCCGCAGAGGCGTGCGACCTCCGACATGAAGAGCAGCTGTAAGTCGCTTTGGATAAAAGCGTCAGATAAATGAATAAATGTGATGTAGAGCTGCCAAGAACTGTAAGTAAAGTAAAAGTACGGTTACTTTCCAAAAATAAGTACTACAATACAAGTACACTGGTCATTGAAATTGAGTATATATTGAGTATCTCTTACATTGAGTAAGAGAACAAAAGTATTGTATCTGGTGCGGATGTGACTGGAATGATCTCTGATGGTCTTCCTCAGGTAAAGGTAAAGAACACACACCTGGATTTATCTGTGATCAAACGTTCAGTCATCATCTCCTGATCAGAGAACCTGCCACATGAACACCAGGACAGTTTTCCCAGCGTGTGGCCACAAAATACTACATTAATATTATAGTCTGTGAGACATGGCAATAAGTAAAGACTGTTATACATATACGATCTTTATTGTTATCTCTTAGAATACATTTGGTATTTGACCCCCGGGGTGAGACGCTGCACGCTGCAGTAAAGGTTCAGCTGTAAATATTAGCTGCTATCTGAAAGCTGTTCTGCAGCTTCAGCTGTTATTCTGCTCTGAGCAGAGTCACGTGGAGGCCTGACTGTGGTAGGATAACAGAGCACCGGCAGACCTGGGACCAGCTGACCACGCTTAGGCGTTACGTAATCAGGATACAAAAATAAAGTAACTGATTACAGATTACAGGTACATTTTCTAAAAACGGGGATTAGTTTAAGCAGAAGGTTGAATGAAAAAAACCCAGTTCTGTTACTGAAGTTAAGCCAGCCTCCACTTCAAAAACGACAGTCAAGCCAGCCCTCGCGCTGTTTTGCGATGCGTGTTTCTTCTAGGCATTACGGTAACATCGTGTCACAGCACATTTCAAAATAAAAGTGAGCTTCTGCTGAACATAATGCAGTTGATGTGGCTGAAACGATTGAATAAATAAATAAATGCTTAAGACACCACAAGTATCTAAAGAAAATATTACAGTCTCACAGAAAGCTTACTACATTCAGCCAAGATTCGAACTCATGTAAGAAGAAAACCTTCTGTTTCCACTGATTCATTTCACTTCACAGTGACAGCAGACCACCTCAGGGAGGCCCTCTGTCAATATCAGAGCAATCTGATGTAGTATTCTAAAGTTACAGCCCTCGAAAGTGTCTAATATTTTCACTATTCGCCAAGATTCTTTTAACTGAACTTTTAACAACTCTAGTTTAGTGCCCTTTCTCAGGGGCCGATGTGAAGCCAACCTGCGCTTTTTGTTCAAAATGTGGTCTCACATTTGATTCACATACAGCAGTGGACGGCAAGACGCAGCCCAGGGGCCAAATTAAAGCTATCAGTGCAAGACTCCATCAAGATGAGAGGTGGACTCTGTGTTTTTACATCGATTACTCTTGGTGCTCAAACGCAGTCAAGATGGATGAATGTATGTAGGCTATTTATGTAGCCTATATAAATAGCCTAATTGTAGCTTAGATATTGATTTATTTTAATTAATATATTACCATATTTTCATATAGGCCTACACTTAAATATATGTTGTGTGTGTATCATGAATGAACTACAAATTTTGTTTTGTTATGCAGCCTAGTGCTGTAAAATGACTAATAAACAACCTTGTACCTTTTCTCTAAACCTATGAAAGTGTCTCAGTCAAAATGTAATTCAATGTTTGGAACGTACAGATGAAATAACCTTTAATTATAAAACAGTGGACCTATAATGTAACACGGTAGTAAGAGCAGGGAACCTGAGGGCCGTGCCTACAGAAGCTTAGAAACGAACAACAGAACAACCCGCTGACCAAGATGAAAGACAGAAAGGGGTAAAAACCATATAAGGCCGACACAGTCGACTACTAGTAGGCCTGTTATAGAGGTACTGGTCCTCAAACTTGAGACCTCTATTAAAGTGAATGAATTATCAGGATGATTGTTTTGTGGCTGTCCACCTCCAGTTTGTCCAGTTAGAACAATTAATGATGTTGGTAATCTGTCCAATCCAATGACACTGTCATATTCTTTGTTCTTGTGACTTGTTTATTGTAGAAATGGAAATCTAGTATGAGCAGAGGTGTGTGTGTGTGTGTGTGTGTAACAGTAAACAGAGACTGGCACTATGTTGTTTTCTTCATTTGTTGAAAAAGGTCATCATCTTTGAAATTTTAACCTTGTCCTTTGTAGATCCAATGTGAAATGTGTGAAAGTTGGTAGAAATGAGTCAGTGGAAACAGGAAGTTTCCTTTTTACGTCAATTTGAATCTTGGCGAATAGTGAAAATATTAGACACTTTCGAGGGCTGTAACTTTAGAATACTACATCAGATTGCTCTGATATTGACAGAGGGTCTCCCTGAGGTGGTCTGCTGTCACTGTGAAGTGAAATGAATCAGTGGAAACAGAAGGTTTTCTTCTTACATGAGTTCAAATCTTGGCTGAATGTAGTAAGCTTTCTGTGAGACTGTAATATTTTCTTTAGATACTTGTGGTGTCTTAAGCATTTATTTATTTATTCAATCGTTTCTGTCACATCAACTGCATTATGTTCAGCAGAAGCTCACTTTTATTTTGAAATGTGCTGTGACACGATGTTACCGTAATGCCTAGAAGAAACACGCATCGCAAAACAGCGCGAGGGCTGGCTTGACTGTCGTTTTTGAAGTGGAGGCTGGCTTGACTTCAGTGTGCTGTTTCCTGTAAAAACACAAAGCTGGGGAGGGACTTGTTGCACATATTGATTGGCATGTAGCCAGTAGCTGAATGTGGTTACGGCCCCACCCCGTCACGCAGACAGTGAATACGGCAGCCGGACCCGGGACCGCACACAGTCTCCGAGACCGACGGAGGCCGGTCTGACCCCGGGGAACGGAGTAGGAAGGTGGTTTTCTTGCCAGATCGGCTCTTGTCACCCCGGGGCTGAGTCAGCTAATGAGATGAAATGCATGCACCTCGCGGGTGATAACGGCCATTCATGAGAAAAGAGGTGCATGCGTTTCTCGGCAGGCAGGCAGAATTCGGCACAACACCGGAAAACATCAGAGCGAAAACCATAAAAACATTTTCCATCAAATATGATCCAGTTTCAGTAAAATCAGTCAATAAAGTTGTGCTTTTCTTCAGTAATCAGTGGTGCCCGGTCCCAGAAACACTATTTTTCAGCAGCTTCATAAGAAAGAATCCAGGCCCCCCTGAGGTGGATGATTCATCAACATTTTAAAATTTCCAGGAAATGACACACACTAAGAAACATTTTATGTCATTGATGGTCCAGATCCTGTCACATGACGTACAGGCCCAGCGCAAAAACATTTAAAAACATTTAAATATCGATTTTCATTTCAGGGGAACTGGATATTTTATAAATATGTTTCTCTAAAAATCCACTGAGCAGACGAGGCATCTTTGATACTCTCTTGTCTTTATTTGCGTATTTGGTATTGAAGTAATCCAAAAGAAAGTAAAAGTAATCAGATTACTTAGATTTACGTTACTGATTTTTAGTAATTAGTAATTGTACCGGATTACATTTTTAAAGTGACCCTCCCAGCCCTGCTGACAGATCATGAATGCATAAAATAAAAAGTAAATAAAAGGAGTACGATGAATGTGTCCAGAAGTAACGGAGGAAGGATGCATTAATAAAACTACTCTGGCAATACTTGAGTTCGTGTAACTCGTAACTACCCACCTCTGTTCACTGACTTCCTGATGGACAGGAAGCAGCACGTGAAGAAAACATGTCTCTGACTCCAGGACCATCAGCACCGGTTCCCCTCAAGGCTGCGTTCTCTCCCCCCTTCTCTTCTCCCTGTACACCAACAGCTGCACCTCCAGTCACCAGTCTGTCAAGCTCCTGAAGTTTGCAGATGACACCACCCTCATTGGGCTCATCTCTGGTGGGGACGAGTCCGCCTACAGGTGGGAGATCGACCATCTGGTGACCTGGTGCAGCCAGAACAGTCTGGAGCTCAACGCTCTGAAGACCGTGGAGACGGTTGTGGACTTCAGAAAGAGCCCAGCCCCACCCTCCCCCATCATCCTGTGCGACTCCCCAGTCACCACTGTGGACTCCTTCTGCTTCCTGGGCACCATCATCTCCCAGGACCTCAAGTGTGAGCTGAACATCACCTCCCTCACCAAGAAGGCCCAGCAGAGGATGTACTTCCTGCGGCAGCTGAAGAAGTTCAGCCTGCCAAAGACAATGATGGTGCACTTCTACACCGCCATCATTGAGTCCATCCTCACCTCCTCCATCACCATCTGGTACGCTGCTGCCACTGCCAGGGACAAGGACAGGCTGCAGCGTATCATTCTGTCTGCGGAGAAGGTGATTGGCTGCAATCTTCCTTCTCTTCTGGACCTGTACGCCTCCAGGACCTGAACCCCTACAGGACCTGAACCCCTCCAGGACCTGTACGCCTCCAGGACCTGAACCCCTCCAGGACCTGTACGCCTCTAGGACCTGAACCCCTCCAGGACCTGTACGCCTCCAGGACCTGAACCCCTCCAGGACCTGAACCCCTACAGGACCTGAACCCCTCTAGGACCTGAACCCCTACAGGACCTGAACCCCTCCAGGACCTGTACGCCTCTAGGACCTGAACCCCTCCAGGACCTGTACGCCTCCAGGACCTGTACGCCTCTAGGACCTGAACCCCTCCAGGACCTGTACGCCTCTAGGACCTGAACCCCTACAGGACCTGTACGCCTCCAGGACCTGTACGCCTCTAGGACCTGAACCCCTCCAGGACCTGTACGCCTCTAGGACCTGAACCCCTCCAGGACCTGTACGCCTCTAGGACCTGAACCTCTCCAGGACCTGAACCCCTACAGGACCTGTACGCCTCTAGGACCTGAACCCCTCCAGGACCTGTACGCCTCTAGGACCTGAACCCCTACAGGACCTGTACGCCTCTAGGACCTGAACCCCTCCAGGACCTGTACGCCTCTAGGACCTGAACCCCTCCAGGACCTGTACGCCTCCAGGACTCTGAGGCGAGCAGAAAAGACTGAAGCTGAACAGGAGGCTGTGGTCCATCAGGATCAAAACTTCATGCCACACCAACAGTTTGTTCTTCTCTGCAGGCCCCTGGACCCTGACTGACACTGACCTTCACGCCCCCCCATAAACAAGCATTATCACATCAGTCTCAATCACGCAGAAACCTCCGGGGCTGAAAGGTGAAGCCAACGTCTCCAGGCCGTCCCCACAGACCCTCGTGTTCAATTATCCTGCTTTACTGCAGAAGTTCAGCTCTTTCATTCTAAAAACAGATGTATTTTTTATGTATTTATTTATTCTATTTTACGTTTATACTTCTTGACTCTTACTTATTCTTATTCTCTTACTGTGTTTATTGTTCTGCACAAAAACACCAGAGCAGTTTTTATGAATGTGGCAATAAACCAGATTCAGACTCTGATCCTCTCGCATAGTTTAATCTGCAGCAATGCATCATGGTCTGTAAGGTCATCATGTGTTTGTAGCGTCGCTGTCCTGTCAGAACCACGAATCTCTAAAAGTTTTTAGCTTTTTAATGATTCTTTTCCAGCTGATCCGAGGACAGTTTGAAGAGTTTCTTCAGGAGGAGGATTTTCTTCATCCTGCAGGTTCACCAACACCCGGAGATACGAGGTTTTCACTGGGAGGGTAAAAGTAACTGAAGCTGTCGGAAACATGTAGTGCAGTAAAATGTGCAGTATTATCTCTGTAGGATGAAATATGTGTATTTAGATGAATCTGCCGTGAGTTTTTTTTTCTGCTGACCGTCAGTTTGAGTTTTCTGAACTTTGGGAGTCAAAGAGGAAGAAGAACTTTTTCTTCTGTGAGTCAGTTTGAGTTTCGGTGTGAGGAAACATTTCTTTAACATTCAGCACATTTTCTGAACTTCTCTTTGTTCCCCATTACAACAGGAAGTAGAAAAACACAGGCGGAGGAGGCGCTCCGACTCTTTCCACTGTTTGTACTTTGTGTTTATGCTCAGACTTCATGATATCAGACGTCATTTACTGTCTGTCTGGTAATTATGATGCAGGGATCAGATTAGCAGAGAAGCACATTTACTCAAGTACTGTACTTAAGTACAACTTTGAGGTACTTTTACTTTACCTGAGTATTTTCCTTTCTCCTTCTACTCCAGCTCAGAGGGAGATCTTGTACTTTTTACTTCACTGCATTTATCTGACCGCTTCAGTTACTTTACAAAGTCAGACATGAAGAGTTTATAAGATCTGATGTTTAGTTATAAATGAAACTCCAACAGTTTGTCCAGCTGACAGGATCATTAGGCTGACGGTGAAATTAACCGTCAACAACTTTGACAGTTTTTCATGTAAAAACATTTCATGGTTCACACATGTGAAGAGTTGCTGCTTTTCCTTTTAATTATTTAAATTTAATTGTAATAATTATTTCAGCTTTGTACGGTTGCTTGGGCAAAACAAGAATTGTGAAGGCGTCACTTTGAGTTCTGGGTAACTGTGACCGCATTTCTCACTATTTTCACAATTTGGAAAATCGATTAATGGAGAAAATAATAATGAAAAGAATTATTAATATTAATAATCTAATATATAACAGTCACAAGTACTTTTAATTTTAATACTTTAAGTACATTTTCCTGATTATATGTATAAACTTTTACTCTACTAATTTACAGGGGTTTATCAATACTCTGACTTAATGAAAGGATCTGAGTACTTCATCTACCGCTGACAAACACATAACTGAGTAATTTGAATTATTATTGAAACCTGTTTCTAATAAATGCAATTGTTTAATACACAGGAAAGTTTGCTTTTTGTATTTTTAAATTCTCTTTGTCATGTCAGCGACCTCTGACAAACCCAACCGTACTAATAGTACTTTTTATTTTTGATACTTTTTTGTTCTTCCACTCAAGTAGACATTTAAATTGAAGACTTCAACTTTTAGTGGACTAATATTTAGCAAGGGTATCTGTACTTTTACTCAAATACAGGATTTGTAGTAGTAGTATAAATGTGGTTAAATTGTTTTAATCTGAGTTGGAATAATGCAGAAATGTTTGTCGCTTAGTTTTGCATTGATAAAGTAAAACAATTATTTGTTTTAACTCAAATTATGAAGTTGAAACAAGTTCAATCAACTAAAAAAACAATGACACAACTAGCACAATGTGGTTTGTTGTGTCAACTTTGTGAACTTTAGTCTGTGAGTTGAAACAAAGGTTATATTCAAGGTAAACTAACTTGTCTTAAAGGGCATGTGTAAATAACCATGTTGTTTTTTCCTTTACACTCATAGTTCTATTATTCTTTTATGACTTGCATGATGCTTTGGCAATATTGTTGTTATACATTCATGCCAATAAAGCTAATTTGAATTGAACTGAATTAACGTGCACATCTGTTTATTCTATAGATATTTTTACATTTATTTATGTTTGTCTATCACCATAGAAAATTCCCTGTACGTGTAAAATACTGCTTGCCAATAAAGCTCTTTCTGATTCTGAACAGTTATAAACACTTTATAAATAAATAAATATTAAGTCAGTTTCATTTAAAAACAGACAGACTGCTGGATTTTATTTTGAAATTTATTTGAATAAAGCCGTTTGAATAAACACAAAGTAGATAATACCAAGTATAATACAGACAATTCTGAATAATGTGAGTAAATGAAGAGTATGAAGTTGAATATTATAAAGTTATAAATCTGATTCAGGCCCTGCTGCACACTTGCACACTCTGAACTCTGTTTCATCTCAACAGGAATAATATTTCTGTTTCCAGTTTTCCTGAGGCAAACACAATTTCTAAACCGTGTTTGATTAAAAATACCGCGTTATATGAGAAGCCGCCAAGGCCAAAATTGAATAGCTGCTTGCAAATACATTCATACTTTCATGAGTAAGTATGTATATATGCGCGAGGAAAGTATGTATGTATGTATGTTTGAGGGGTGGGAAGATGGGATCCGTAGTACAGTGGATAACGCTCTCGCTTTGCATAAGCATTGCTAAATTGGCAGTCACACAGAGATAAGAATTATAGTTAGATAGCTAACATAATTTTACCTACTTAACAAACAGGCAAGAACTTTCCTCTTCCATGTACATTTACTCATTATCATGTCCCCATAATCTCCAGAACTCTTGCATGAAGAGAAATGACACTGGCACTAAGTGGGACTCGAACCCAAGTCGGGTCTTCCCCACCAATGGCAAGAGCGTTATCCACCTGTACTACAGATTACACCCCCCCCCCCCCCCCC
>NC_060172.1:4208313-4214199 GCF_021292245.1 Micropterus dolomieu | reverse complement strand
CCACACACACACACACACACACACACACACAAACATACATACACATGATAGTATGTCTGTATGTATGAGCGTGCAAAGTATTCTATTTTGGCCTAAGCGGCTTCTCATAGCTTTAAAGCAAGTTTCCTTCCACAGCCTTGTAGTCAGGCATTTGGGTAAAAAAAACCCTCAGTGCCTGCCTTGCTGAGCAGAACCTGTTGATGATGTCATGTTTTATCAGTGTTATCCAGCCCTCTGCTGCGCCTGGCAGGAGAACCATTCACAGGAAGTTCCCCTCTTCCTCAGGTCTGCAGGATATCTGAGGAGGCTCCTCAGCTTCCTGTCTGTCCTCGGATGATGTCACTTCCTGTGCTCCTGGTGTGTCCAAAGACTCTGACAGTAAAGGGCTGCAGAGGAGAGAAGCCATCATCATCATCATCATCATAGAAAGTCATTTGTTTCTGATTATTCGTTTGTCTGGAAAACGTCCTTGCTCTATCATAACTGTTCAGAGAAACCAACTGAGTCGTCTTCAGGTTCACTCTTTGATCACAAGAATCTCAAATAAAACAGGTCGTTCTCTTTCCCAGAATGTCAAACACCTACGCTTTGTCTCGCCTGCCAGCGTCTGGTACCAACACACATGGCACCATTACGGCCGCCCACCCTGAGCCATGGTTCTGCTCGAGGTTTCTGCCTCTGTCTCCTAGTGCTTGCTCTTGGTGGGAACTGTTGGGCTTCTGTAAATATCATCACAGAGTACGGTCTAGACCTGCTCTTTATGAAAAGCGCTATATAAATAAAACCATTATCACAACCATTACCTATACATACAGCTCTTGTTGCTGGAAATGTTGTAATAACTTTCCAAACTGTCGCCATTTTCTTTTTGTGTTTCTTTCTCTGAGCTGTAGTTATTTTAAGAACTTGATGGTTTTATCCAGTTTGTTATTAAATGTGCAACAAACTTTATCGCGTGTCTCTTCATTTAACTCCCACACAAAAAGTTGAAGGAAAAAGGACTGAAGGAACCTTTTAGTTCCTTGAAAAGAGATCTAGGGACTTAAAAGTTCCTGGTACTTTTGGTCAAAAAGCGCCAACAGTTCAACTCTAAAAGTACCTCTATGAATGACCGTAGGAGTTTGGGATGACAGGTGGGACCGAAACTGGACATTTACCCAGGAGACTGGTGTTCGTTTCCAGTGTGAAACAAAAAATCCACATGTGTTCCTTTCAGTGATATCATGTAAGTTACATAAGTGGCATAACCAAACTTACGTAGTTTAAGTCTTGTAAGTAATAAAGTTATTTTAACCCAAACTATTGTCTTGGGTTAAATTAACTACGTAACTTAACTAAAAAGAATCACTGTTAAGTTTTTGTTTCACACGGGAAACAAACTCCTGACTGAAAGTCCGGCTTCTAACCCGACCACCTCCTCACGTTTCCATTATTACATGTAACTTAATACAGCTGGAAGTTTAACCTCAGTAATTGTGTGCACAGCTGTTCCTGTCAGCACTGATTTTAATTTAGCCGTTGTTTTAGTGAAGCTGTTTCTTCTCCCCACCAGCAGGTGGCAGTGTGAGTGTCTTTAAATGGTTTGAAATCCAGGTTACTGATCCAGATGTGTTTGATGCTGTTCATTTCATGATTATGGTTTATCAGCAGCTGCAGCAGCTTGTCCTTCAGTTAAGCAGGTTACCAGGTAGCTCTAATACCTGTCCAGGCGTGACCCGCCTCTTGAGTCAGCTGGGATCAGCTCCGGCCCCCCGCGGTCCTCTCAAGATGAGTTTTGGATGATGAACGATGGATATTTGTTGAGTTAAAATGTTATCAAGGAAACTCTTGGATGTTCGTACCTGACTGCGTCCAGCGCAGCGCCGCTGCTGGTTTCTATGGTGATGTCATGGATGGGAATGATGTAAGTGCCGCGGGAGGGGCCTTCCTCCTTCGACTCCGCCTCCAGCAGGGGAACGTTCACCTGGGGGGCGGGGCTGTCTGTAAACACAGCAGTGGGGGTGTTGAACAGAAGACCTGGTGAGTTCAGCTCCTGTATTGATCTTCTGTGTAAATGTTAGCGAGTCTCACCGTTTCTGTCGGGCTCTTCGTCAGCCTGATCTCCAGCAGCTGTGGACGGACTCAGTCTGCATCGAACAAACGCCGGATTTTCACCTTTCAGGAAGTTCTCAGTAACCTGCAGGTAACGCTGAAACACAATGACAACCATAACTGACACAGTCCCAGTTAGAACGTAGGTTTGGTTCTAATGAGACTCTGCTGCCAGTGTGACAGAGGACAGGTAGGGACTCAGAGGACAGGTAGGGACTCAGAGGACAGGTAGAGACTCAGAGGACAGGTAGAGACTCAGAGGACAGGTAGGGGATAAGAGAGCAGGTAGAGACTCAGAGGACAGGTAGAGACTCAGAGGACAGGTAGAGACTCAGAGGACAGGTAGGGGATAAGAGAGCAGGTAGAGACTCAGAGGACAGGTAGGGACTCAGAGGACATGTAGAGACCCAGAGGACAGGTAGGGACTCAGAGAGCAGGTAGAGACTCAGAGGACAGGTAGGGACTCAGAGGACAGGTAGAGACTCAGAGGACAGGTAGGGGATAAGAGAGCAGGTAGAGACTGAGAGGACAGGTAGGGCCTCAGAGACCAGGTAGAGACAGAGGACAGGTAGAGACTCAGAGGACAGGTAGGGACTCAGAGGACAGGTAGGGGATAAGAGAGCAGGTAGAGACTCAGAGGACAGGTAGGGACTCAGAGGACAGGTAGAGACTCAGAGGACAGGTAGGGGATAAGAGAGCAGGTAGAGACTCAGAGGACAGGTAGGGACTCAGAGAGCAGGTAGAGACTCAGAGGACAGGTAGGGACTCAGAGGACAGGTAGGGACTAAGAGAGCAGGTAGAGACTCAGAGGACAGGTAGGGGATAAGAGAGCAGGTAGAGACTCAGAGGACAGTTAGGGACTCAGAGGACAGGTAGAGATATAGAGGAAGGTAGAGACTCAGAGGACAGGTAGGGACTCAGAGGACAGGTAGGGACTCAGAGGACAGGTAGAGACTCAGAGGACAGGTAGAGATAAAGAGTACAGGTAGAGACTCAGAGGACAGGTAGGGACTCAGAGGACAGGTAGATATAAAGAGTACAGGTAGAGACTCAGAGGACAGGTAGAGATAAAGAGTACAGGTAGAGACTCAGAGGACAGGTAGGGACTCAGAGGACAGGTAGATATAAAGAGTACAGGTAGGGACTCAGAGGACAGGTAGAGACTCAGAGTACAGGTAGAGACTCAGAGGACAGGTAGGGACTCAGAGGACAGGTAGAGACTCAGAGGACAGGTAGGGACTCAGAGGACAGGTAGAGACTCAGAGGACAGGTAGGGATATAAAGAGTACAGGTAGGGACTCAGAGGACAGGTAGGGACTCAGAGGACAGGTAGATATAAAGAGTACAGGTAGAGACTCAGAGGACAGGTAGAAACGCTGATTTTTTCACCTTACTTAAAGAAAACAACGACCACATATAATGACTTACAGCCAGCTTCTAATGTCTTATATCTGCCTATTCCTCAGGAACTGCATTACTTTACTTAAAGCAACCAATAACCATTTAGAGTAACTGTAAATATACATTGCTATATGCACAGTATAACACATGCACTATGTGCATTTTAGACATGGGCATCATAAAAAGATGTCTTTAAATTTAAAATATAAACAGGTTAGGAAGCAGTGATCAGTAACAGGTCTGACTTCATGTAATCGAGCTTATTATTGTGAGTTTTAGATCGTTGTGTTCTCTCACAGAGACTCAAGCTGGATTAATAATAAAGAAGTGAAGAGGTACCTTTTTGTAGTCTTCACTCAACATGTTGCCCATGGAGACGACCAATGAGGAGAAAGAAGGTCTGGACTGAGGTTTCTTCTCCCAGCACAGTTTCATCAGATCAAAACTGAAGATAGAACACAAACTCTCAGAGAGGAGCCGCAGTCTGATATCAGACATTAAAAGACTGGAAATGTGCTCCCTGAGGATACATTTGGAAGTCTCAGCGGACCAACGCAGAGAGGGGTGTTATGGGTAATTTTAGGCCATAGAGACTCACAGAGGAGCCAACGTGCACACCTATAAAATATAGACTACTCGAACCAAGCAAGCTTATTGATTGATTCAACTTTTGCCAGGAGGTGTTTTCGAAATGGAGACCTGGACAAATGTCGACATTTAAAAAAGAAACAAGATAGTGAAGATATCAGAGAGACTTCCATATACATTCACCTGCGTGCAGCTGGAGATCACATGTGTAAAACATGTGTGTTCCATGTGTGAAAGTGTATGGAACATGTGTACTACATGTTAATGGTGTGTAAAACATGTAAAATTTGTGAAAGCTGTTTAAAGTCTGGAAAATGTGCTAAACATTAATAACATTTGTAAAACACAACTTAACAGTAACTAAAACATGTGTAAAATGTGTAAAAGTAAATACAATCTGTGAAAATTGTGTGTTAAATATGTAAAAGTGTGAAATATGTGTAGCACATGCAGAAATCTGTAAAATGTGTCAAAGCATATAAAGCGTGTTTAAAAAGTCGGTAAATCATGTGTGTTCCATGTGTGAAACATGTTAAAGGTGTTTAAAAAGGGTCAAATGTGTAAAAGGTGTGTAATATATGTCGTACATGTTGTCAGGAGCGCGGTCAGGTTGGCTCATCCTGTATCCTTTCTTCAGAGCAGAGTAAAACTCGTGCGTCATGGGGAGGTCGGGGTAAGGGCTGTCACCTGGGACAAAACACACAAAATACTGGTGTGTGTAGACGTATACTGGGTGTACTGGGGTGTGTAGACATATACGGGACAGACTGGTGTGTGTAGACATATACGGGACAGACTGGTGTGTGTAGACATATACGGGACAGACTGGTGTGTGTCGGACAGACACGTGTGTGTAGACGTATACCGGACAGACTGGTGTGTGTAGACATATACCGGACAGACGGGTGTGTGTCGGACAGACTGGTGTGTGTAGACGTATACCGGACAGACGGGTGTGTGTCGGACAGACTGGTGTGTGTAGACATATACCGGACAGACTGGTGTGTGTAGACATATACCGGACAGACACGTGTGTGTAGAAGTATACCGGACAGACTGGTGTGTGTAGATGTATACCGGACAGACTGGTGTGTGTAGACGTATACCGGACAGACTGGTGTGTGTCGGACAGACACGTGTGTGTAGACGTATACCGGACAGACTGGTGTGTGTAGACATATACCGGACAGACTGGTGTGTGTAGACGTATACCGGACAGACTGGTGTGTGTCGGACAGACTGGTGAGTGAAGACGTTTACCGGACAGACTGGTGTGTGTAGACGTATACGGGACAGACTGGTGTGTGTAGACGTTTACCGGACAGACAGGTGTGTGTAGACGTATACGGGACAGACTGGTGTGTGTCGGACAGACTGTTGTGTGTAGACATATACCGGACAGACTGGTGTGTGTAGACATATACCGGACAGACACGTGTGTGTAGAAGTATACCGGACAGACTGGTGTGTGTAGACGTATACCGGACAGACTGGTGTGTGTAGACATATACCGGACAGACACGTGTGTGTAGAAGTATACCGGACAGACTGGTGTGTGTAGATGTATACCGGACAGACTGGTGTGTGTAGACGTATACCGGACAGACTGGTGTGTGTCGGACAGACACGTGTGTGTAGACGTATACCGGACAGACTGGTGTGTGTAGACATATACCGGACAGACTGGTGTGTGTAGACGTATACCGGACAGACTGGTGTGTGTCGGACAGACTGGTGAGTGAAGACGTTTACCGGACAGACTGGTGTGTGTAGACGTATACGGGACAGACTGGTGTGTGTAGACGT
>NC_060172.1:4207361-4208293 GCF_021292245.1 Micropterus dolomieu | reverse complement strand
TACCGGACAGACTGGTGTGTGTAGACGTATACGGGACAGACTGGTGTGTGTCGGACAGACTGTTGTGTGTAGACATATACCGGACAGACTGGTGTGTGTAGACATATACCGGACAGACACGTGTGTGTAGAAGTATACCGGACAGACTGGTGTGTGTAGACGTATACCGGACAGACTGGTGTGTGTAGACATATACCGGACAGACACGTGTGTGTAGAAGTATACCGGACAGACTGGTGTGTGTAGATGTATACCGGACAGACTGGTGTGTGTAGACGTATACCGGACAGACTGGTGTGTGTCGGACAGACACGTGTGTGTAGACGTATACCGGACAGACTGGTGTGTGTAGACATATACCGGACAGACTGGTGTGTGTAGACGTATACCGGACAGACTGGTGTGTGTCGGACAGACTGGTGAGTGAAGACGTTTACCGGACAGACTGGTGTGTGTAGACGTATACGGGACAGACTGGTGTGTGTAGACGTTTACCGGACAGACAGGTGTGTGTAGACGTATACGGGACAGACTGGTGTGTGTCGGACAGACTGTTGTGTGTAGACATATACCGGACAGACTGGTGTGTGTAGACATATACCGGACAGACACGTGTGTGTAGAAGTATACCGGACAGACTGGTGTGTGTAGACGTATACCGGACAGACTGGTGTGTGTAGACATATACCGGACAGACACGTGTGTGTAGAAGTATACCGGACAGACTGGTGTGTGTAGATGTATACCGGACAGACTGGTGTGTGTAGACGTATACCGGACAGACTGGTGTGTGTCGGACAGACACGTGTGTGTAGACGTATACCGGACAGACTGGTGTGTGTAGACATATACCGGACAGACTGGTGTGTGTAGACGTATACCGGACAGACTGGTGTGTGTCGGACAGACTGGTGAGTGAAGACGTTTACCGG
>NC_060172.1:4205807-4207341 GCF_021292245.1 Micropterus dolomieu | reverse complement strand
GTCGGACAGACTGTTGTGTGTAGACATATACCGGACAGACTGGTGTGTGTAGACCTATACCGGACAGACTGGTGTGTGTAGACGTATACCGGACAGACTGGTGTGTGTCGGACAGACACGTGTGTGAAGACGTATACCGGACAGACAGGTGTGTGTCGGACAGACTGGTGTGTGTAGACGTTTACCGGACAGACTGGTGTGTGTAGACGTATACGGGACAGACTGGTGTGTGTCGGACAGACTGTTGTGTGTAGACATATACCGGACAGACTGGTGTGTGTAGACATATACCGGACAGACTGGTGTGTGTAGACGTATACCGGACAGACTGGTGTGTGTCGGACAGACACGTGTGTGAAGACGTATACCGGACAGACAGGTGTGTGTCGGACAGACTGGTGTGTGTAGACGTTTACCGGACAGACTGGTGTGTGTAGACGTATACGGGACAGACTGGTGTGTGTCGGACAGACTGTTGTGTGTAGACATATACCGGACAGACTGGTGTGTGTAGACATATACCGGACAGACTGGTGTGTGTAGACGTATACCGGACAGACTGGTGTGTGTCGGACAGACACGTGTGTGAAGACGTATACCGGACAGACAGGTGTGTGTCGGACAGACTGGTGTGTGTAGACGTTTACCGGACAGACTGGTGTGTGTAGACGTATACGGGACAGACTGGTGTGTGTCGGACAGACTGTTGTGTGTAGACATATACCGGACAGACTGGTGTGTGTAGACATATACCGGACAGACTGGTGTGTGTAGACGTATACCGGACAGACTGGTGTGTGTCGGACAGACACGTGTGTGAAGACGTATACCGGACAGACAGGTGTGTGTCGGACAGACTGGTGTGTGTAGACGTTTACCGGACAGACTGGTGTGTGTAGACGTATACGGGACAGACTGGTGTGTGTCGGACAGACTGTTGTGTGTAGACATATACCGGACAGACTGGTGTGTGTAGACATATACCGGACAGACTGGTGTGTGTAGACGTATACCGGACAGACGGGTGTGTGTCGGACAGACACGTGTGTGTAGACTTATACCGGACAGACTGGTGTGTGTAGACGTATACCGGACAGACTGGTGTGTGTCGGACAGACTGGTGAGTGAAGACGTATACCGGACAGACTGGTGTGTGTAGACGTATACGGGACAGACTGGTGTGTGTAGACGTATACCGGACAGACTGGTGTGTGTCGGACAGACTGGTGTGTGTAGACGTTTACCGGACAGACTGGTGTGTGTAGACGTTTACCGGACAGACTGGTGTGTGTAGGCGCATACCGGACAGACTGGTGTGTAGGCGTATACGGGACAGACTGGTGTGTGTAGAAGTATACTGGACAGACTGGTGTGTGTAGATGTATACGGGACAGACTGGTGTGTGTAGACGTTTACCGGACAGACTGTTGTGTGTAGATATATACCGGACAGACTGGTGTGTGTAGACGTTTACCGGACAGACTGGTGTGTGTAGGCGCATACCGGACAGACTGGTGTGTGGGGGTATACGGGG
>NC_060172.1:4201159-4205787 GCF_021292245.1 Micropterus dolomieu | reverse complement strand
GACTGGTGTGTGTAGACGTTTACCGGACAGACTGTTGTGTGTAGATGTATACCGGACAGACTGGTGTGTGTAGACGTTTACCGGACAGACTGGTGTGTGTAGGCGCATACCGGACAGACTGGTGTGTAGGCGTATACGGGACAGACTGGTGTGTGTAGAAGTATACGGGACAGACTGGTGTGTGTAGATGTATACGGGACAGACTGGTGTGTGTAGACGTTTACCGGACAGACTGGTGTGTGTAGGCGCATACCGGACAGACTGGTGTGTAGGCGTATACGGGACAGACTGGTGTGTGTAGACGTTTACCGGATAGACTGGTGTGTGTAGACGTTTACCGGAAGGACTGGTGTGTGTAGACATATACGGGAAAGACTGGTGTATGTAGACGTTTACCGGAAGGACTGGTGTGTGTAGACATATACGGGAAAGACTGGTGTGTGTAGACGTTTACCGGATAGACTGGTGTGTGTAGACGTTTACCGGAAGGACTGGTGTGTGTAGACATATACGGGAAAGACTGGTGTGTGTAGACGTTTACCGGATAGACTGGTGTGTGTAGACGTTTACCGGATAGACTGGTGTGTGTAGACGTTTACCGGAAGGACTGGTGTGTGTAGACATATACGGGAAAGACTGGTGTGTGTAGACGTTTACCGGACAGACTGGTGTGTGTAGACGTTTACCGGATAGACTGGTGTGTGAAGGCGTATACGGGACAGACCGGTGTGTGTAGACGTATACAGGACAGACTGGTGTGTGTAGACATATACGGGACAGACTGGTGTGTGTAGACGTATACCGGAAAGACTGGTGTGTGTCGGACAGACTGGTGTGTGTAGACATATACGGGACAGACTGGTGTGTGTAGACGTATACCGGAAAGACTGGTGTGTGTCGGACAGACTGGTGTGTGTAGACGTATACCGGACAGACGGGTGTGTGTCGGAAAGACTGGTGTGTGTAGACATATACCGGACAGACTGGTGTGTGTCGGACAGACACGTGTGTGTAGACGTATACCGGACAGACTGGTGTGTGTAGATGTATACCGGACAGACTGGTGTGTGTCGGAAAGACTGGTGTGTGTAGACATATACCGGACAGACTGGTGTGTGTCGGACAGACACGTGTGTGTAGACGTATACCGGACAGACTGGTGTGTGTAGATGTATACCGGACAGACTGGTGTGTGTCGGACAGACTGGTGTGTGAAGACGTATACCGGACAGACTGGTGTGTGTCGGACAGACTGGTGTGTGTAGACGTTTACCGGATAGACTGGTGTGTGTAGACGTATACGGGACAGACTGGTGTGTGTAGATGTATACTGGGTAGACTGGTGTGTGTAGACGTTTACCGGACAGACTGGTGTGTGTAGACGCATACCGGACAGACTGGTGTGTAGACGTATACGGGACAGACTGGTGTGTGTAGATGTATACTGGGTAGACTGGTGTGTGTAGACGTTTACCGGACAGACTGGTGTGTGTAGACGCATACCGGACAGACTGGTGTGTGTAGAAGTATACTGAACAGACTGGTGTGTGTAGATGTATACGGGACAGACTGGTGTGTGTAGATGTATACGGGACAGACTGGTGTGTGTAGATGTATACTGGGTAGACTGGTGTGTGTAGACGTTTACCGGACAGACTGGTGTGTGTAGGCGCATACCGGACAGACTGGTGTGTGTAGACGTATACGGGAGAGACTGGTGTGTGTAGACGTTTACCGGATAGACTGGTGTGTGTAGAAGTATACTGGACAGACTGGTGTGTTTAGACATATACCGGACAGACACATGTGTGTAGACGTATACCGGACAGACTGGTGTGTGTAGAAGTATACTGGACAGACTGGTGTGTTTAGACATATACCGGACAGACACATGTGTGTAGACGTATACCGGACAGACTGGTGTGTGTAGAAGTATACTGGACAGACTGGTGTGTTTAGACATATACCGGACAGACACATGTGTGTAGACGTATACCGGACAGACTGGTGTGTGTAGAAGTATACTGGACAGACTGGTGTGTTTAGACATATACCGGACAGACACATGTGTGTAGACGTATACCGGACAGACTGGTGTGTGTAGAAGTATACTGGACAGACTGGTGTGTTTAGACATATACCGGACAGACACATGTGTGTAGACGTATACCGGACAGACTGGTGTGTGTAGAAGTATACTGGACAGACTGGTGTGTTTAGACATATACCGGACAGACACATGTGTGTAGACGTATACCGGACAGACTGGTGTGTGTAGAAGTATACTGGACAGACTGGTGTGTTTAGACATATACCGGACAGACACATGTGTGTAGACGTATACCGGACAGACTGGTGTGTGTAGAAGTATACTGGACAGACTGGTGTGTTTAGACATATACCGGACAGACACATGTGTGTAGACGTATACCGGACAGACTGGTGTGTGTAGAAGTATACTGGACAGACTGGTGTGTTTAGACATATACCGGACAGACACATGTGTGTAGACGTATACCGGACAGACTGGTGTGTGTAGAAGTATACTGGACAGACTGGTGTGTTTAGACATATACCGGACAGACACATGTGTGTAGACGTATACCGGACAGACTGGTGTGTGTAGAAGTATACTGGACAGACTGGTGTGTTTAGACATATACCGGACAGACACATGTGTGTAGACGTATACCGGACAGACTGGTGTGTGTCGGACAGACACGTGTGTGTAGGCGTATACGGGACAGACTGGTGTGTGTAGACATATACCGGACAGACTGGTGTGTGTCGGACAGACACGTGTGTGTAGGCGTATACCGGACAGACTGGTGTTTGTAGACGTATACCGGACAGACTGGTGTGTGTAGGCGTATACGGGAAAGACTGGTGTGTGTAGGCGCATACTGGACAGACTGGTGTGTAGACGTTTACCGGACAGACTGGTGTGTGTAGACGTATACGGGAGAGACTGGTGTGTGTAGATGTATACCGGACAGACTGGTGTGTGTAGACGTATACCGGACAGACTGGTGTGTAGGCGTATACTGGACAGACTGGTGTGTGTAGATGTATACGGGACAGACTGGTGTGTGTAGGCGCATACTGGACAGACTGGTGTGTAGGCGTATACGGGAAAGACTGGTGTGTGTAGAAGTATGCTGGACAGACTGGTGTGTAGGCGTATACTGGACAGACTGGTGTGTGTAGATGTATACGGGACAGACTGGTGTGTGTAGACGTATACCGGACAGACTGGTGTGTGTCGGACAGACTGGTGTGTGTCGGACAGACTGGTGTGTGTAGACGTATACCGGACAGACTGGTGTGTGTCGGACAGACTGGTGTGTGTAGACGTTTACCGGATAGACTGGTGTGTGTAGATGTATACGGGACAGACTGGTGTGTGTCGGACAGACTGGTGTGTGTAGACGTATACCGGACAGACTGGTGTGTGTAGACGTTTACTGGGTAGACTGGTGTGTGTAGATGTATACCGGATAGACTGGTGTGTGTCGGACAGACTGGTGTGTGTAGACGTATACCGGACAGACTGGTGTGTGTAGACGTATACGCGACAGACTGGTGTGTGTAGATGTATACGGGACAGACTGGTGTGTGTAGACGTTTACCGGACAGACTGTTGTGTGTAGATGTATACCGGATAGACTGGTGTGTGTAGACGTGTATGGGACAGACTGGTGTGTGTAGATGTATACGGGACAGACTTGTGTGTGTAGACGTTTACGGGACAGACTGTTGTGTGTAGATGTATACGGGACAGACTGGTGTATGTAGACGTTTACCGGACAGACTGGTGTATGTAAACGTATACTGGGTAGACTGGTGTGTGTAGACGTTTACCAGACAGACTGGTGTGTGTAGACGTATACCGGACAGACTGGTGTGTGTCGGACAGACTGGTGTGTGTAGACGTATACCGGACAGACTGGTGTGTGTCGGACAGACTGGTGTGTGTAGACGTATACCGGACAGACTGGTGTGTGTAGATGTATACCGGACAGACTGGTGTGTGTCGGACAGACACGTGTGTGTAGACGTATACCGGACAGACTGGTGTGTGTAGACGTTTACTGGGTAGATTGGTGTGTGTAGATGTATACCGGATAGACTGGTGTGTGTCGGACAGACTGGTGTGTGTAGACGTATACCGGACAGACTGGTGTGTGTAGACGTATACGCGACAGACTGGTGTGTGTAGATGTATACGGGACAGACTGGTGTGTGTAGACGTTTACCGGACAGACTGTTGTGTGTAGATGTATACCGGATAGACTGGTGTGTGTAGACGTGTATGGGACAGACTGGTGTGTGTAGATGTATACGGGACAGACTTGTGTGTGTAGACGTTTACGGGACAGACTGTTGTGTGTAGATGTATACGGGACAGACTGGTGTATGTAGACGTTTACCGGACAGACTGGTGTATGTAAACGTATACTGGGTAGACTGGTGTGTGTAGACGTTTACCAGACAGACTGGTGTGTGTAGACGTATACCGGACAGACTGGTGTGTGTCGGACAGACTGGTGTGTGTAGACGTATACCGGACAGACTGGTGTGTGTAGACGTATACCGGACAGACTGGTGTGTGTCGGACAGACTGGTGT
>NC_060172.1:4191429-4201139 GCF_021292245.1 Micropterus dolomieu | reverse complement strand
CAGACTGGTGTGTGTAGACGTATACCGGACAGACTGGTGTGTGTCGGACAGACTGGTGTGTGTAGACGTATACCGGACAGACTGGTGTGTGTCGGACAAACTGGTGTGTGTAGACGTATACCGGACAGACTGGTGTGTGTAGATGTATACCGGACAGACTGGTGTGTGTCGGACAGACACGTGTGTGTAGACGTATACCGGACAGACTGGTGTGTGTAGATGTATACCGGACAGACTGGTGTGTGTCGGACAGACACGTGTGTGTAGACGTATACCGGACAGACTCGTGTGTGTCGGACAGACTGGTGTGTGTAGACGTATACCGGACAGACTGGTGTGTGTAGACGTATACCGGACAGACTGGTGTGTGTAGATGTATACCGGACAGACGGGTGTGTATAAACGTATACCGGACAGACACGTGTGTGTAGACATATACCGGACAGACTGGTGTGTGTAGACGTATACCGGACAGACAGGTGTGTATCGGACAGACTGGTGTGTGTCGGACAGACTGGTGTGTGTCGGACAGACTGGTGTGTATAACCGTATACCGGACAGACTAGTGTGTGTCGGACAGACTGGTGTGTGTAGACGTTTACTGGGTAGATTGGTGTGTGTAGACGTATACCGGACAGACTGGTGTGTGTAGACGTTTACTGGGTAGATTGGTGTGTGTAGACGTATACCGGACAGACTGGTGTGTGTAGACGTATACCGGACAGACTGGTGTGTGTCGGACAGACTGGTGTGTGTAGACGTATACTGGGTAGACTGGTGTGTTTAGACATATACCGGACAGACTGGTGTGTGTAGACATTTACTGGTTTAGACTTCTTTACCCAGAGAGAAGATCTCCCACAGTAAGACTCCGTAGGACCAGACATCACTCTGAGAGCTGTAAATGTTCTGGAAGATACTCTCTGGAGCCATCCACTTCACCGGCAGAAAGCTCTAGAAAAGATAAATATACATTTAAATTTAGGGCATTTAACAGACGCTTAATTAGAACATTTGTCAGAAAAAAGAAATAGAAATTAAAGCAGGGATTCACAATTTTTTTTAGGTCAGTCTAGTAATGAAAACTAATTTTGTTAATAAAGATCTGGAAATCTTACATTTCCTCTGGCGATGTAGTCCTGGTCCTTCGTCAGATCTCTGGCCAGCCCAAAGTCGCAGATCTTCACAAGCTTCCCCTCACAGACCAGGACGTTCCTCGCTGCCAGGTCTCTGTGGACACACTGTTGAACACGGCAGGTGAATGAACACGCAGCACGACAGGACATGAACATCTTTATTCAAGTATCTGGACACTGAAAAATTAACTGTTGACACACTGAAGCTAACTGTGGCGTATCTACAGGCATGTGTCACTGATGTATTGATGAGGCATCGTACGTTTCTGGAGGAGAGGAAGTCCATGGCCTGAGAGACCTGGAAGGAGAAGCTGAGGAGGTCATTGAGAGTGAGGAGAGGAGAGTCGCTGAGGAGGAGAGACGCCTCCTGATGGTCTGAAAGACAACAACAGGCAGGTTCATAGATAATCATTCAAATTAATATTTCAAATATTTGAAATTATGACTTTTTATTTAAATATGACTAATTGTTATTTGACCTCAACAGTGTTAAATACTAATTCTGACTTTGGGTTATATATAACGAATAGTAACATCCTGATGATAAATTTAAATGTTTGAGTAAATTCTGACTTCATAGAATAAAGTTAGTTTCAAATTTAGCTACCAACCTTTCAAACTCAGAATTTACATTTATTCATTTAGCTGACACTTTTATGCAAAGTGACTTACAATTGCTATATATGTCAGAGGTCGCACGCCTCTGGAGCAACAAGGGGTGAAGTGTCTTGCTCAGGGACACAATGGGGGATCGAACCCAGGCCTCTCACACCAAAGCCATAATCTTATCCAATTGCGCCATCATTTTTTTAATATAATTTTTTTCACCTCCTAATAATGAAAGTAAGTGATAATATATACTACATTGTTCATATGACTTACCCAAATGTATATTTTATCATATTGTCAGTATTTTCCATTTAATTCAAGCTGGTCAGTTACTTATTCAGCTATATTATTACATTACATTACAAGACCAGAATCATTTAAAATGATTTTTCCCAGCATGTGTCACCTGGCGGTGTGTATGGCATCTCGTACACTGCAGGTTCAATGTCGGCGTAGTTGAGCTCCTTCATGGCGACGTACTGAGCGTTTTCCTCCTTATTCATATCCATGTACCCTCCGTCACTCTCACTGTGGGGCGAGAGACACTCACACTCAATACAGAGGGGGGGGGGGGGGGGGGGGGGGGGGGGGGGTTACATTCATGAGATATTCTACAGTGTTTATATTCTGTAGTCCTCAGTGTTTCTATTTGTAGTTCTTAACTGCAAGTCTATATTTTCTATCTATCTATCTATATATATATTCTATCAATAAGTTTTTATTATTTTACACTTGTTTTGGCAACGTAAACATCTGTTTCCTGCCAATAAAGCACCACTGACCTAAGGGGGGGGGTATAATACAGTCTGTGTGTTTGTGTGTGTGTGTGACCTCTTGTTGTGTCTGTCTCTCTGTAAGAAGGTGTGTTTGTTCCTCTGCAGGTAGTTCACCAGGTCTCCATGACGACAGAACTCAGTGATCAGGTAGACAGGACCTGAGAAAGCAGACAGAAAGTTAGTGTCACCCCATTTTCTCACCTGTCCTCCTCTCCAGCTCCCTGAACACCCCCCCACTCCAACCACACTGGTTTGTTTTGGTGGAACTTGTGTTTTGGATGTTGGGCTTTCTATAGGAGCCGTTTCTTGGAGGTGTCACTGTCATGGTTTTAGGATGTTGGTGTATGTGTTATCTGTTTCCTATACTTCCTGTTTTATTTTGAAGTTGTTCTGCCCCTGGTGTCGTTGTCTGGAGTTGCTTCCTGTCTTTGTGCTCCCTGATTGTCTGATTAAGCTCACCTGTGTCTCATTATCTCCTACTCTTTCAATCCCTCCATATTAATATATTCCACCTCTTCACCTGTTTAGCCTTCAGCCCTGTTCATTGTTTTACCTGTACATCCTGTTTTATTTTGAAGCTGTTCTGCCCCTGGTGTCGTTGTCTTGGTTTGCTTCCTGTCTGTGTGCTTCCCGATTGTCTGATAAAGCTCACCTGTGTCACATTATCTCCTTTTATTTCAATCCCCCCCATATTGGTTCATGTCACCTCTTCATCTGTTCAGCCTTCAGCCATGTTTCTTGTGTTTTATGTTTCCTGTACTTCCTTTTTTATTTTGAAGTTGTTTTGCCCCTGGTGTCATTCTCTTGTGTGGCTTCCTGTCTGCGTGCTCCCTAATTGTCTGATTAAGCTCACCTGTGTCTTGTTATCTCCTACTCTTTCCTACTCTTTGTACTGTAGTTCCTGTTTAATTTAGAAGTTGTTCTGCCCCTGGTGTCATTAGCTGTTTCTCAATCTGCATTCTTGTCTGTACTTGTGTTCATGTGTTCTTGTGAAACATCATCAGTTGCAGCCCGAGTACCGTTCCAATTCAAAGTTCCGTATCTAGCCAGGTGCAGTCAAATCCCCGGATGTGTTCTCGCTCCATCCGTTTTACCGAGCCTGCATCGGTGGTGACTTGTGTGGACTTCAGATCGCCAGATATCCCAGAATGCAGAATGCGGAAATGTCGGACGAGAAAACTCACAACTGTAACTTATAATACTGCTGTTCTCGTGTCTCATACAGTAGTTTTAAGAGTTTTTTAATGCGGAAATAGCGTTGTTTAAACTCCAATTATGTGGTTGATTTCTCAAGACAGAGCCAATTAAAAAAATTGCTACGGTGTTTTCGGAGATGTGAGGTCCCGCCTCTAACAGGTCCGGCCATCATCAAGTCCGCTGCTGTTCCAATTGCTGAATGACATACTGCGTGCTCCCGTTCCTGCACCCTCAGGTCACCATGGTGACAGTCTAAGAAAGTACATATTTTGCAGTGTGAGCAAAACAGCAACAAAGTTTTAACTAATCGTCTACAGATTCATTTTCAATCATAAAATCTGTAAAGAATCCTTGGTGTCTGTAGTCTGGGTCCTATCCCTGGATTACCTGTGGCGATGTTTGGCATTACAGTTTTTCTCAGTGGCTTTGGTACATTTCTCAGATCAGAAGTGAAATTGTAAAACCTACAGTATCTCACTAAAGTGAGTACAGCCCTCACATTTTTTTTTAATGTTTGATTATATCTTTTATGTGACAACACTGAAGAAATGACACTACACAACGTAAAGTAGTGATTCTACAGCTTGTATATCAGTGTAACTCACACAGCCATTAATGTCTAAATCGCTGGCAACAAAAGTGAGTTTTCCACTAAGTGAGAGGTGTAGTCACTTTTGTGAGATAATGTGTTCAACCTCCACATCATCATCATATTTTCAATACATGTCTATTAGACTTTTATTTTGTAAATGTGCCCCGAATTCATAAAGAAATCTGTTGTCATGAGGATGAGAGTCTTTGGCCTAATAGACAGGAACATGTTTATCGTGTTTACATTTCTAACTATGTAATTGTTTCTGTAATGCCCTGCTGTCTTCTTTTTCTTTACTGTATCACAGTGATGTGCTCTGTCAACACATTACAGCACAAACAGTAAAAGCATAACTGTGAATTCTGTCCGATCTCTTGCACTGTGTAACTGTGTAAGGAAATCAGGATGACATCAGTAGGAGATCAGGAGGAGATCAGGATGAAATCAGGATGAAATCAGAAGGAGATCAGAATGAAATCAGGATGAAATCAGGAGGAAATCAGGATGAAATCAGGTGGAGATCAGAATGTAATCAGGAGGAGATCAGGATGAAATCAGGATGAAATCAGAAGGAGATCAGAATGAAATCAGGATGAAATCAGGAGGAAATCAGGATGAAATCAGGTGGAGATCAGAATGTAATCAGGAGGAGATCAGGATGAAATCAGGATGAAATCAGAAGGAGATCAGAATGAAATCAGGATGAAATCAGGAGGAAATCAGGATGAAATCAGGTGGAGATCAGAATGTAATCAGGAGGAGATCAGGATGAAATCAGGATGAAATCAGAAGGAGATCAGAATGAAATCAGGATGAAATCAGGAGGAAATCAGGATGAAATCAGGTGGAGATCAGAATGTAATCAGGAGGAGATCAGGATGAAATCAGGATGAAATCAGAAGGAGATCAGAATGAAATCAGGATGAAATCAGGAGGAAATCAGGATGAAATCAGGTGGAGATCAGAATGTAATCAGGAGGAGATCAGGATGAAATCAGGATGAAATCAGAAGGAGATCAGAATGAAATCAGGATGAAATCAGGAGGAAATCAGGATGAAATCAGGTGGAGATCAGAATGTAATCAGGAGGAGATCAGGATGAAATCAGGATGAAATCAGAAGGAGATCAGAATGAAATCAGGATGAAATCAGGAGGAAATCAGGATGAAATCAGGTGGAGATCAGAATGTAATCAGGAGGAGATCAGGATGAAATCAGGATGAAATCAGAAGGAGATCAGAATGAAATCAGGATGAAATCAGGAGGAAATCAGGATGAAATCAGGTGGAGATCAGAATGAAATCAGGAGGAGATCAGGATGAAATCAGGAGGAGATCAGAATGAAATCAGGATGAAATCAGGAGGAGATCAGAATGAAATCAGGAGGAGATCGGGATGAAATCAGGTGGAGATCAGAATGAAATCAGGAGGAGATCAGGATGAAATCAGGAGGAGATCAGAATGAAATCAGGATGAAATCAGGAGGAGATCAGAATGAAATCAGGATGAAATCAGGAGGAGATCAGAATGAAATCAGGAGGAGATCAGAATGAAATCAGGATGAAATCAGGATGAAATCAGGAGGAGATCAGGAGGAGATCAGAATGAAATCAGGATGAAATCAGGAGGAGATCAGAATGAAATCAGGAGGAGATCAGGATGAAATCAGGAGGAGATCAGGATGAAATCAGGATGAAATCAGGAGGAGATCAGGATGAAATCAGGAGGAGATCAGAATGAAATCAGGATGAAATCAGGATTAAAGTGCACACCTCCTCTCGTGCACGCTCCCAGCAGGTTGACGACATTCACATGAGGACCGAGATGAACCATAACCTTCAACTCTGACATCAGAGACTGAGCTGCACCGCTGTTGGCTGAACACACACACAAGTTCAGTGTTATTGATTTCAGGACTGAAATAAGTCAATAATCAATCAGTTCGACAGACAGACAGACAGCCAGACAGACAGACAGGCAGCTACGCACGGTTGACCATCTTGACAGCCACTTTAGTTGTAGAATGAGAGTGAAGCAGACCGGAGACGGTTGCCTCTACGACACGACCGAATGCACCTGAACCCAACACCTGACCTGGAGACAGAGAGAAAGACTTTAGGATTAAATAAGGATTCTCAGAGTATCACCTAGCACCGAATGTTCTCACAGTATCACCTAGTACTATGTTGTCTCGTGGTACTTCCCAGGTGGAGCTGTAGGGCAGGTGGGCAGGGTCGACGTAGGTGTACTGCTGTCCGTCAGCACTAACAGACTCGATCACCTTCCAACGAACTTCATAACGAGGTTTCTACAAACAGGAAGAGACGGCGAGAGATACACGTAGTCATGGCAACCAGAAAATGCTGCTAACTCATGTCAGAGTGGTGCTGAAAAGTACTACTACTAATACTCCTACAGAGCTACTACAGTACTACTAAAACTGCAGTTAATGATAATACTGCTACACTGAAACTGACTTTTCTCCAGAGGAGGATGAGGATAATGAGGAACACAACAGCGAGGACAACCAGAACCAGAACCACTGCCAGGACGGCAACCTGAGACAGGAGAGCTGGAGAAGGGTAGAGAGAGAGAGACGGGTAGAGAGAGAGAGGGTAATGTAAAGTACAGAACATAAATTATATGTACATTACAACAGTACTGCAGTATTAGTAACATTGTACAGTATTCACAGGTTGGCATTTTAGAGTAGAACAGCAGCAATACAGTAGTACTGCAGTATCAGTACGCACAGTTGGACAGTATTCGAAGGTCAGCATTCTAAAGTAGTACTGCAGTATCAGTACGCACAGTTGGACAGTATTCAGAGGTCAGCATTATAGAGTAGTACTGCAGTATCGGTACGTACAGTTGGACAGTATTCAGAGGTCAGCATTATAGAGTAGTACTGCAGTATCGGTACGTACAGTTGGACAGTATTCAGAGGTCAGCATTATAGAGTAGTACTGCAGTATCAGTACGTACAGTTGGACAGTATTCGGAGGTCTCTGGCTCGTTGCCCTGCAGAGTTTTTGGCTTCACAGCGAACAGCTGACAGAGAGGTGAGACTCTCCAGAGTCAACACACTGCGTACCTGCACAGGTGAGACACACACACAGCTGTCAATCATCATCTTAATATCATCACACTTCAGTATTTCTCATGACATCACCGTTTACCTGGGTGACACCTCTCTTCTCCACCTCAGTGACGTTCTCCCGCAGAGCCCCGCCCTCCACGGCTGCTGATAGGTTTCTCCAGCCGCCCATCAAATTGCTGCACCTGCAGGAAACTAACTTCAATTCAATTTTATTTATATAGCGCCAAATCACAACAACAGTTATCTCACAGCGCTTTTCATAAAGAGCAGGTCTAGACCGTACTCTGTGATGATATTTACAGAAGCCCAACAGTTCCCACCAATAGCAGCACTAGGAGACAGAGGCAAGGAAAAACTTCCTTTAAGAGGCAGAAACCTCGAGCAGAACCATGACTCAGGGTGGGCGGCCATCTGCCTCCACCGGTTGGGGGGGGAGAGGGAGAGAGAGAGAGGGAGGGGGAGGGAGGGAGAGGGAGAGAGAGAGGGGGGGGGAGGTGGAAGGAGAGAGAGAGAGAGGGGGAGAGAGAGAGGGCAAGAGAGGAACAGAGAGAGAGAGAGGGATGGAAGGAGAGAGAGGTATCCACACACAGAGGTACAGACAGTAAAGGTGATGTTGCTATAGACTAAATGAAAAATGGTACAGATATTTACAGTAGTGTTAATGATAACAATCGTAATGATAATGATTATAATAACAATAATAACAATAGGTCTAGTAACAATAGTCGTTGCAGCAGAGGGTGTCGAGCAGGAACACGGGGGCAGCAGGTGACCCGCAACCACAGATCCAGACTCCACAGCTCCAGAGCCAGAAACACCTGCAGGAAGTAATAGGAGAGAGGAGAGAGACGAGAAAGCACAAGACTACCAGAAAGGGGAGAAGTTGTGTTAGTAACATGCAATAATGGGATGAGGTTGCATACAGAGGGAGAGAAAGTAGAGGAGAGAGGAGCTCAGTGCATCATGGGAAATCCCCCGGCAGTCTAGGCCTATAGCAGCATAACTAAGGGATGGTTCAGGACTCACCTGAGCCAGCCCTAACTATAAGCTTTATCAACGCTCTGGCTCCTCGTCTACTTTTGGAGATTCTAGGAACCACAAGTAACCCTGCATTCTGGGAGCGCAGTGCTCTGGTGGGGTAGTAAGGTACTATGAGCTCTTTAAGATAAGATGGTGCCTGAACATTAAGAGCTTTGTAGGTAAGAAGAATGATTTTAAATTCTATTCTGGATTTTACTGGAAGCCAATGCAAAGAAGCTAAAACAGGAGAAATGTGATCTCTTTTCCTGGTTCCTGTCAGAACACGTGCTGCAGCATTCTGGATCAGCTGAAGAGTCTTAATGGACTTTCTCGAGCAGCCTGATAATAAGGAATTGCAGTAATCCAGCCTAGAAGTAACAAATGCATGGACTAGTTTTTCTGCATCATTTTTAGACAGGATGTTCCTGATTTTCGCAATATTACGTAGGTGGAAAAAGGCGGTCCTTGAAATATGCTTAATGTGAGACTTAAACGACATGTCCTGATCAAAGATAACTCCAAGATTCCTCACAGTGGTGCTGGAGGCCAGGGCGATCCCATCAAGGGAAACTATATCTTTAGATAACGCGTCACGGAGGTGCTTAGGCCCCAGAACAATAACTTCAGTTTTATCTGAGTTTAGAAAATTACAGGTCATCCAGGTTTTAACATCCTGAAGGCACATTTGAAGTTTAGCTAACTGATGAGTTTCATCTGGCTTGTTCGATAGATATAACTGAGTATAATCTGCATAACAATGAAAGCTTATGGAATATTTCCTGATAATATTGCCTAAAGGAAGCATATATAAAGTGAAGAGGATTGGTCCGAGGACAGATCCTTGAGGAACTCCATGAGTAACTTTGGCGTGCATGGAGGACTCATCGTTAACATGTACAAACTGAAATCGATCTGATAAATAGGACTTAAACCAGCTTAGAGCGGTTCCTTTAATGCCAATGAAAAGTTCCAGTCTCAGCAATAGGATCTGATGGTCAATAGTATCAAATGCAGCACTAAGATCTAATAAAACCAGTACAGAGACAAGTCCTTTGTCTGATGCAATAAGGAGGTCGTTAGTAATTTTCACCAGTGCTGTCTCTGTGCTATGATGAGCTCTAAATCCTGACTGAAAATCCTCAAATAAACTATTGCTCTGTAGAAAGTCACACAGCTGTTTAGCAACTGCTTTCTCCAGAACCTTAGAGAGAAACGGAAGGTTAGATATAGGTCTATAGTTGGCTAAAACATCCGGATCAAGTTTGGGCTTTTTCAGAAGA
>NC_060172.1:4187564-4191329 GCF_021292245.1 Micropterus dolomieu | reverse complement strand
GCGGTCCTTGAAATATGCTTAATGTGAGACTTAAACGACATGTCCTGATCAAAGATAACTCCAAGATTCCTCACAGTGGTGCTGGAGGCCAGGGCGATGCCATCAAGGGAAACTATATCTTTAGATAATGCGTCACGGAGGTGCTTAGGCCCCAGAACTATAACTTCAGTTTTATCTGAGTTTAACATTAGAAAATTACAGGTCATCCAGGTTTTAACATCCTGAAGGCACATTTGAAGTTTAGCTAACTGATGAGTTTCATCTGGTTTGATCGATAGATATAACTGAGTATCATCTGCATAACAATGAAAGCTTATGGAATATTTCCTGATAATATTGCCTAAGGGATTGGTCCGAGGACAGATCCTTGTGGAACTCCATGACTAACACAGTAACTATGGAAACACGGATGCCATTACACTGTGTGTGTGTGTGTGTGTGTGTGTGTGTGTGTGTGTGGGTCCATCATCTTCTTATCCGGGCCAGATCGCAGTGGCAGCAGACTAAACATGGTCTTCCACATTTCCCCCTCTCCGGCAGCATTGTCCAGCTCCTCCTGGAGTATCCTGAGGGTCTTCTGGGTCTGCCTTGGGATTTCATCCCAGTTGGATGTGCCCAGAAAGCCTTTGAGGTGCCCAGGAGGATCCTGATCAGATGCCAGAACCACCTCAACTGGTTCCTTCCAACATGGAAAAAACTCAGCTGCTTGTATCTGCAATCTTTGGGTCTCTACCAAAAGATGATAACGACAAGTGAGGGCTGGAGCGTAGATCGACTGATAAATTGGACTCCCTCCGGTAAAACATCTACATTACTGCTACTTTACTGGTACCAGGCGCTTTCACACTGCGTTATTTTCTGCAATTATTGCAGGTACAGAGCCAGAAAGGGGGTTCAGATTTGATCCGACTCTGAGCCGAGAGCATTGGTAGTAACAGAGCCCGAACAATGTCTGTGTGAAAAGCCAAAGCCCTTACCTATAATGTTGCCTGTGTTTTCTTACCTATAATGTTGTTTTTGTACGTTGCTGGTTTCAGAAAGCCTGATAGCGATTTGAAAGAACATAGGATTATGCTGCTAGTAGGAATGAGCGAATGTGGCAAAGTGCCAGATATTCAACCTAGACAGCCCTACGGTGTCTGGAGCCTTCAGCATCTCAGGCGCATTGTAGCTGAGGAGCTTCTTAACTACCTCAGCGATGTCTGCCCGGGATTTGGGTGAGTCCTCCCCCGAGCCTTTCAGGGATCGGTTGGGTCCGGAGCTCTTCCAAGTGCTCAGTCTGCTCGACAGCAGCAGATCCAGTCCGGGTCAGCAGTTCTCCTGCTGAACACTGAGTTGCCTGATTGTTCATGGGTCTGTGTGTGTTATTTACCTGTGTGAGCTGTGACAGGTGTACCAGGTGACAGATGGGGGTGGAGCTCCCTCGCTGATACACAGCACCGCCTTTCCGCCAACCTCCGACAGAGATGTGATCCTGGGGGGCGCTGCACAGAGCCAGGTGTGCAACAAATGTTTACACAGGTAAACACAAACACACCCTGTCTTTCAATCACCCCGTCTCTCTCTGTCTGTCTCACCTGTGACCTCCAGGTTGAAGACAATCTCCTCTTCATCATCGTCATTGGAAACGGTTGCTGTGTATCTTCCTGTCTGATTCATCTGGACTCGTACCAGTGTCAGCGTGCTCATATACCTGCAGATCAATCAGTCCATTAGTCAGACTCTGTTTCTCATCGACCTCTAAAGATTCTCGTTTCTAACTTGACCTCTGACCTACCTGCTTCCTGTCAGGTGTGTGGTGTTGACGAAGGTGGTTTCCGTGGCGGCCGTCTGGTTGTCTTTGGTCCAGAGGACAGTGGGGGCAGGGTGGGCGTCAATCTCCACTCTGAAGTCCACCGTGTGATGGAGGAGAGATGACACGTTGGGCTCACCTAAAGGCCACAGGTAGACGTAACCTTGATCTGCAGAGAGAGAGACAGTTAACCTGTCTGTGTGTTCTTCTGTCTGTGTGTTCACCTGTCTGTGTATTCAACTCTCTGTGTGTTCACCTGTTGGTGTTCACCTGTCTGTTCACCTGTCTGTCTGTTCACTTGTCTGTGTGTTCACCTGTCTGTTCACCTGTCTGTCTGTTCCCTTGTTTGTGTGTTCATCTGTCTGTTCACCTGTCTGTCTGTTCCCTTGTCTGTGTGTTCACCTGTCTGTGTTCACCTGTCTGTGTTCACCTGTCTGTGTGTTCACCTGTCTGTGTTCAGCTGTCTGTCTGTTCACTTGTCTGTGTGTTCACCTGTCTGTGTTCACCTGTCTGTTTCACCTATCTGTGTTCACCTGTCTGTGTTCACCTGTCTGTTCACCTATCTGTCTGTTCACTTGCTGTGTGTTCACCTGTCTGTGTTCACCTGTCTGTTCCCTTGTCTGTGTGTTCACCTGTCTGTGTGTTCATCTGTCTGTTCACCTGTCTGTCTGTTCCCTTGTCTGTGTGTTCACCTGTCTGTGTGTTCATCTGTCTGTTCACCTGTCTGTCTGTTCCCTTGTCTGTGTGTTCATCTGTCTGTGTGTTCACCTGTCTGTGTTCAGCTGTCTGTATGTTAACCTGTCTGTGTTCACCTGTCTGTTCCCTTGTCTGTGTGTTCAGCTGTCTGTGTTCACCTTTTTGTGTTCACCTGTCTGTGTGTTCACCTGTCTGTGTTCAGCTGTCAGTTCACCTGTCTGTCTGTTCACTTGTCTGTGTGTTCACCTGTCTGTGTGTTCAATTGTCTGTGTTCACCTGTCTGTGTGTTCACTTGTCTGTGTGTTCACTTGTCTGTTCACCTGTCTGTCTGTTCACTTGTCTGTCTGTTTACCTGTCTGTGTTCACCTGTCTGTGTGTTCAACTGTTTGTGTGTTCACCTGTTGGTGTTCACCTGTCGGTGTTCACCTGTCTGTGTGTTCACTTGTCTGTGTTCACCTGTCTGTATTCACCTGTCTGTGTGTTCACCTGTCTGTGTGTTCACTTGTCTGTGTGTTCACCTGTCTGTGTACTCACCCGTCTGTGTGTTCACTTGTCTGTATTCACCTGTCTGTGTATTCACTTGTCTGTGTTCACCTGTCTGTGTGTTCACTTGTCTGTTCACCTGTCTGTCTGTTCACTTGTCTGTCTGTTTACCTGTCTGTGTTCACCTGTCTGTGTGTTCAACTGTTTGTGTGTTCACCTGTTGGTGTTCACCTGTCGGTGTTCACCTGTCTGTGTGTTCACTTGTCTGTGTTCACCTGTCTGTATTCACCTGTCTGTGTGTTCACCTGTCTGTGTGTTCACTTGTCTGTGTGTTCACCTGTCTGTGTACTCACCCGTCTGTGTGTTCACTTGTCTGTATTCACCTGTCTGTGTATTCACTTGTCTGTGTTCACCTGTCTGTGTGTTCACTTGTCTGTTCACCTGTCTGTCTGTTCACTTGTCTGTCTGTTTACCTGTCTGTGTTCACCTGTCTGTGTGTTCAACTGTTTGTGTGTTCACCTGTTGGTGTTCACCTGTCGGTGTTCACCTGTCTGTGTGTTCACTTGTCTGTGTTCACCTGTCTGTATTCACCTGTCTGTGTGTTCACCTGTCTGTGTGTTCACTTGTCTGTGTGTTCACCTGTCTGTGTACTCACCCGTCTGTGTGTTCACTTGTCTGTATTCACCTGTCTGTGTATTCACTTGTCTGTGTTCACCTGTCTGTGTGTTCACTTGTCTGTTCACCTGTCTGTCTGTTCACTTGTCTGTCTGTTTACCTGTCTGTGTTCACCTGTC